>NW_006399978.1:16787-38978 GCF_000299155.1 Elephantulus edwardii
TTGGACTGTCACAATGACTGCAACAATGGGCCTAAGCATAACAAAGATGGTGTTGATGGCACAGGACAGAGCAGGGTTTTGACCTGTTGCTTACAGGGTTGCTATGAGACATACACATGATGCTGAACCATTCATTTAATAGCCTCAACAACTCTAAGGTTTTCTCAGTTTTAGTCAAGATGATTCTGATTCATAACAACCTCATGGATGCAGAGCAGACTCTAAGAACAGTCTATGAACCAATGATCTGAAGACCATTTCATATTCTTTGTGCCTCTCATAAGGAGTTGTGGTGGCATAGTCTGTAGGGGGATGTGCTACCAAGACAAGGGCTTCAACACTCTGGCCAATGGTTACAAGGGAGAAAGACAATGTCCTTTCAAGCGATTTAGTCTTGGACAGGCACTAAATGGAGGGTCAGTTATGAGTGGTTCTGACTCAAGGACAATGAGTTGAGTTGAGTTGTGCAGCTCAAGACAAGGTGGGGCAAAATAAAATAATAGTTTAGCTTAACTAGATAAGAAGTAACTTAACTAATCAAGAATTCAGAGGGGGAGCTCTGGTAGCCTAGAAGTTGCACTGCAATTCCAAAGGCATGTTGGAAGTAGCATATGACCAAGAACCAATGGCACTGAAGGAAGAAGTCCAAAATATACTCAAAGCACTGGGAAAAATAAGGCTCTAGGAAATGATGGAATATTAAGAAACATGTAGCCGTCGACGTGCTTATTATCCTCTACCAAAAAATTTGACTAGCTACCTACCTGGCCAACTAACTGGAAAAGATCTTTATTTGTTCTCATTAGGAAAAAAAAAGTTATTCACAGACTGTGGAAATTACAGAACAATTATCATATGCAAATAAATTCTTACACATTATTTAAAAAGAAATGACTGGAACAATACATTGACAGTGAACTTCCAGAAATTCAAGCTAGCTTCAGAAGAGGCAGTGGTATGACAGGAGTCATTGCTACTTTGCTTGCAGACAGTGAAGAAGACTCAAAGCACTTAGTGAAGAAGACCAAAGGCTACAACCTTCAACATGGGCTACATTTCAACATCAAAAACATAGGAAGTTAATTTTGCCTGAATCTTCAATCAATACCAGCAGTCAAGAAATCAAAAGACATGTTACATTTAGGGGAAATCTGTCAAGGCCTTCTGCAAAGTGCTAAAGAGCAAGCATGTCAGTTTCAAGACCATGGTGTTTTCTGATGCAAATCAATATTTTCATAAGCGTCTGAAAGTTGGACAATGAACAAGGAAAACAAGATGTTGGCACAGAGTAATGGACATCACCTACTGTCGAAAGAACAAACAAATCCATCTTGGAGGAAATACAACCAGCCTTTTCTGTGGAGGCAACAATAGTGTGATACAATTTATCTCACATACACTGTGCATGTTGTGAGGAGGGGTCAGTCCTGGGGAAGGTAGAGCATCAGAGAAAGGGAGGACGACTTTCAAAGAAATAGACTTAACACAATGGCACAACTACGGGCTTGGGTTTATTGTGATGATGGCACCGAATAGGACAAAGTTCAGATTCATTGTTCATAAGGTCACTGTGTGTCTTAGTTGACTTGACAGCACCTAACAATAACAGTCAAGAATGTCTCAAATTAGCCATGGCTGCCACCTGGACCCCAGCACTGGCCCCGGTAAAGGCAGAGTGGGTGGTGTGTTCGTGGTCACCAAGCATCCGCAGCTAGGTGGCCATAATCATCAACCACCTCAAGAACCAGGGTCTCTTCAATCAGCAGGGACTGCCTGGGCAAAGCCAGCCTATTAGAATCTGAGACAGCCTAAGAAACAATACTAGACATTAAGTCCTCAAATAAGTACAGAGTTTGAAGGTGTCACAGCCTGAGAGAGGACTGTGCAGTCCCGACTTTACCAGGTTCATTATAGCTTCTGCATGCAAGACCATCTAATTTCAGAATATGTGTTCATCCCGTGATATCCTGCTTCTAAATTTTAACATGATTCCTACTTTTTAGTGGTGATATGTCATATGTTCCTCCCCTCCCCTCAGGCCCCACCCAGGAGAAAAATATTATCTTTAAACTGATCAGCATCATTCTGGGTGAATGTAAAATACAAAGGATGAGAAAAGCTGGATTGTTTAAAGAAGTAGGAATCAACTCAACAGCAGCTGAATTTGGACTTTAAAATAAAACGCTGATTCCATGACCCAGCAGTTCCACTACTGGGAATATACCCTAAAGAAACAAGAACTGCCACCCAAACAGATACATGCACTCATGTTTTTTGTGCCTTTGTTCACAATAGCAAAGAGATAGAAACAACCCAAGTGCCCATCAACAAACGAATGGATAGAGAAGCTGTGGTATATTCACATGATGAAATACTCTGCAGCAGTGAAAAAAGGAAGTTATGAAATGTTATACAAAACGGGTAACCCTGGAGAACATTATGCTGAGTGAAATATCTCAGTCACAAAAGGAAAAACACTGCATGATGCCACTGTTGTAAAATAGGACTGACATGGGGGTGGGGGAAAACTAAGAAAAGAGGGGATAAATAATGAACACTACTGCATTGAAACAGAAGGGAAAGAAATCTTTAAAAGGAATATATGATTAGATATTATTTGCATGACAAGAATCCAGAATAATAGCTGCTTAGTAAAGTGGGGGGGGAGGGCAATTGTACAAAAATGATTTTTTTTTTTCAAAGAGAAAAGAAAACTGAGGAGGCAGGGAGGAAAATGTATGCAACAGTTAATGGATGGAAATCCAAGTTCTCTGTAAATGTTCATTAAAATATCAATTAAAATTAAAAAAAGTCTCAAGTTATAATAATAAGTGGAAACATTAGATAAGAACCTCAGAGGCCAGTGAAGATAGTAAAAAACGGTTTTAAGATTCAAAGAATATAATTGGGAGCGTTGCATTTTTACACATAGAAATTTAATTTATATGTCTATATATATTCTCAACAACAACAAAATAACTAAAAATGTAAGAAGAAAACTCTGTGGACTCAACCATTACTATTAAGGAATTCTATTTTCCACTTTTTCCATAGAATTCCAAGGAATTCTATTTTCCATTTTTGCATTATCCAAGAACTGTCTGGCAGTAAGGTTTTTCATTTCCAAGTAAAAAATGGCCCTTTTAAAAAAGCCAACACATTAACTTCCAGTTTTGCTGCATCATGGTCTAGCTTCTTTGTATGATATGTTTGCTATTATTTACTTTCTGATGTTTCCTTTTTAATCTAATACAATTAAATTTTTGTAGATATGCTGTGTCCACTTCAGGAGATATTTTCTCTATGATTAAGGTTGACTATTTTGGATAAATCTATGAAGTCCCCCTAATGTGTGAGCATGCATGTGTGTGTATGTATTATTGGGAGCTCTGGTGGCCTAGTGGTAAGCAATTAGTTAATGCACCAACCCAAAGGCACTTAGCTTAAATACATCAGTTGTTCCGCAAAACTGAACAAAAAGATGAAAGATGAACAGAAAGATGGTGAGCTCCTTCTGTGTGATTTACAGCCTCTGAAAAACCAGTGGAAGATCAGCTATGAGTCAGTCCCACTCAACAGCACACCACAGAAAGGTATATATTAAATATTTTTTAAAAAAATAATGAAAGGAGAAAAGATTACATTTCATTTCAAATTAAATTCTCTCAGAACGATGTCAGGCTGGAGACTAAGGTGCACCTGATCCGGGCTATAGTCTTCGCAATTATGTGCTATGCATCAGAGAGTTGGACAGTGACTAGGGTTAATAGAAAGAGGATTGATGTCTTTGAGCTATGGTGCTGGAGACGAGTGTTGAATATACCATGGACTGCTGGGAGAACAAACAGATTTGTCCTGGAGAGGGTGAAGCCAGAGTGTTCCCTGGAGTCAAGGATTCTGAAGCTTTGTCTGACATATTTTGGGCATGTTACAAGGAGTGACTGGTCCTTGGAGAGGGACATCATGTGTGGCAGAGTGGAGGGGCGGTGAAGGATGATGAGATGGATCGATTCTGTGACTGGAGCGGTGGGAATAAGTGCGTTTTAGATGGCTAGGTTGGCACAGGATAGAACGGCATTTAGAGCTCTTATACATAGGGTTGCTGAGTCACAAGCAACTCGATGGCACATAACAACAACAACAACAGAACTATTGAAAGATGTTAAAAAAGTTAAAACTGAACACTGCTTTTCTTCAGATTTAGAATTGAAAATAAAAATTAAATGCATGACTTTAGGAGATAAGAAAAGAGAAAGAACAAAAATTTTGAGCATCACAGTGACTTGATCGACAAGGCATCATGAGAACAGCTCATACCCTCTACTAAGACTCACAGTGACCTGTGAACAACAGATCAGAACCTTGCATTCTTTCCTCACTATCCCCACGGTGTTCTAGAAGTCCCATGGAATCCCCACAAATCTGGTCTGACTCAACAAGTTAACAGAAAAGGGTAGACTTAATTAAGAGAAAGCTCTGGGTGTCTCTCCCTTGTAAACAGTAAGAGAGGGTCAACACTGAATGCTTCATAAGCAAATTAAGACCTTTACTCTACCTTGCCTTGCCCTACCTTCATAGAAATGGGTTTTGAATTTTCATTATTGCCTCTGCTCCCTGAAAGAGTAATGTGCTTGACTACTAGCTAATTGAAGGACTGGAAGTTTTGAGTTCACCCAGAGGTACCTCAGAAGAAATGTCTGGTAATCTACTCTCCAAAATTCAAACCCTGAAAACATTATCAAAGGTCACCACTGAGGGGCCAGGTCATTCCTTATTTACACTAAACTTCCTCATGTCAAGATAAAGAAGCAGTTCACATTGATAGCATCAAGGTTTTATAAGACTAAAAGTGAATACATTTCTAGGTATGAGGAAAGAAACTCAACCATACAGATGGGGGAGGAAGATATTCCTGTCCTCATTTACCAGCATGGCTAGATTCCAAAAATCAGCTGTTACGCAAAAAATACATGCCACAAAAATCAAGGGTTTCTCGCCTCCTATTTTTAAAACTATCCATCGGTCCATAATGTTCTTTTATTACCTATAAATATGACGTTAGACTAACAATAATTTAAGATTTACTGATGCAGTTATAGGTTCTTTCTATGTGGAGAAAGAGGATTGGAAGAGACAAAGCTGCATGACTGGACAGCTTAGGCAGGCCTTAACCACTTCACCCTCCTCCTGCGCTCTCAGGGAGGAGTCCCCCTCAGGGCTCCATTCTCATCCCTGAAGCCCGTTCAGCACACTTGGCCACACCCAGCTCAAGCCTAGAGGGCCAGCTTCTATTCAGTTCTCTGATTTATCATTAAACTCCTGCTTTTCCAATTTGATGCTTCCTTGAAAGAGGAGAAATGCCATTTGATCCAGCAATCCCACCATTTTTGGTGTTTGGTGTGTGCCGAAACCAACCCACAGCTGACTGTCCAGCGGGTTTTCAGAGGCAGTAAACTGCAAAGGATTAGTGAGTTCAAACCGCATACTTCTGGGATTACAGCACAGCTTCTTACCATGAGGCCATATATCCCAAAGAAACAAGAATTGAGATACAAATGAAAATATGTACACCCATGACTACTGTATGGTAGTGCAACAAACTTGACCCAAGTCATGGTCTTTTCAATTGTTTCTTATGCATCTGGAAGTTGGACAGAATTGATGGTTCCATTAAACTGTGGTGTTGGAGATGATTCCTGAATATCCCATGAACTGCCAAAAGAACAAATCTGTCTTGGAGGAAATACAACCAGGGTGATCCTTAGAGACAAAGACAGTGAAACTCTGTTTCGTTTACTTTGAGCATGTTACTAGAAGAAGCCAGTTCTTGAAGATAAACATCATGCAGAAAAGGAGGGGCAGAGAAAGAGAGGAAGACCCTCAACAAGATGGATTGACTCAGAGAATGTAATAATGGGGTCAAGCATATCAGAGATCATGGGGATGGCTGCATGGTGAAGCAGAGTTTAGATGTGTTACTTCAGATCTGTTCTAATCATCTTGACAGCACACAAAAAGAATAACATGTTTATTGCGCCGTTATGTACAGTTAGGGAGCTCTGGTGGCCTAATGAGTGAGCAGTTACACTGCCTATCCAAAGGCAGGCATTCAAATCCACTCCGCAAGGCTGCTCCTCAGGAGAAAGATGGATAATCTCTGCCTGTGCAATTTTCAGTCTCTGAAAACCTGCGGAAGGACTTTTAAGTTCTGACTTAATAACAATGAGTTTTATGGAAAAACAGCCAAAGAAATTCTGGAGTAGTTTCACCATGCAGTATTTATACATCACTAAGGAACTATAAAAAGTTCGGGATGAATCTAGAACAAATTATGATGAGTGACGTAAGTCAGTGACAAAGAAGCAATCACGGTACAAGACCACTATTATAAGGTTCACACACAGAATCAATTTTAGAAGGTTAGCAGAGATGGGAAGGGAGAGAGAAGTAAAAAATTAATCAAGAGGTAAATTGAGTGAAGGTAAAGGCAATATACAATAAAGGGTTGATTCTCACTCGACTTGGAACTGACTTATAGCTGACCATTCAGTGGATTGTTAAAAGTTGTAAATGGTGGGGGGCTCTGGTGGCCTAGTGGCAAGAAGCTGCACTGTAATCCCAGAGGTACACAGTTCGAATCCACCACATGCTCTGCTGGAGAAGGAGGGGCAATCTCCTCCTGTACCAGTCAGATCCAATTTGAAGGTAGACACACACACACACACACACACACACACACACACACACACACTGTGTAAATCGTGCAGGAGGATACTGTCCACCTTTCTCTCCTGGAGACAATGTTGGATTTGACCCACCATAGTCACCACCTTTGGATTAGCAGCACAATTCTCTCTGGACTATGCCACCAGTGCAGCGAGTTGATTGTTGCTGTTTACCTTCGAGTTGGAACCAACCCTGACCGTCCTGTGTGTTTTGAGAGGCAGAAATAGCATGGGAGAAGATTGTCCATCTTTCTCCTGAAGAAAAGCTGGTAGATTCAAACCATGTGCCTTCAGGATTGCAGCGTTGCTTCTTACCACTGCTGTTGTTGTGAGGTGCTGTCGAGTCAAATACGACTCATAGCGACCCTAAGAACAAAAGATCTGAACCCTGTCTTATCCTATGCCATCCTCTCACTTCCTGACACACAAGCGCTCATTGAGGCAGTCACCATGTCAATCCACCCAGTTGAGGGTCTTCCTCTCCTTCGCCAACCCTCCACCCTTCCCAACATCATGTCCCTCTCCAAGGAATAGCCCCTCCTACCAACATGCATGAAGTATGTTGAGGCAAAGCATCATCATTATTTCCTCCAAAGAACACTCTGGCTGTACCATCTCCAAGACATATCTGTTTGTTCTCTTGGCCGTTCATAGGATGTTCAGTGCTCTTCTCCAACACCTCAGCTCAAAGCCGAATTTTTTTTTCTTCTTTCTTTCATCCTTATTCATTGGCCAGCTCTCAGATGCATAGCAAGTGTTCAGAAAGACTATGGCCAGTATCAGACAGACCTTAGTTTTCAAACTGACTTCATTACTCCTCAGTAATCTAGAGAAGTCCCTAACTGTAGATTTTCCCAGTGCAATGCATATCATTTCCTGACTGCTGGTACCAAGGGTGTTAATTGTGGAACCAAGCAAGATGAAGCTGTTGACAGTTTCATCTCCTCGCCATCCATCATGATGCTGCCTATTGGTCTAGTGGTAAGAATCTTTGGGTCGGTTTTTTTTGTTTTGGTTTGGTTTTTTGTTGTTGTTGTTGTTTTTGTTTGTTTTGTTTTGTTTGTTTGTTTTTACACTGAGATGCAATCCATACAGAAGGCTGCATTCCTTGATCTTCTGCAGAGTGCTTCAAATCCTCCTCACTTTTGGCAAGCAAGGTGTGTCATCTGCATAACACAGGTTATTGATGAATCTCCCTTCAATCCTAAAGCCACACCCCTTCATAGAGTCCAACTTTTTGACTAATTTGCTCAGCATACATATTGAATAGGTACAGAGAAAGGATACAACCCTGATACACTCCCTTCTCAATTTTAAAACATGCAGTGTTCCCCTGCTCTGTTTACACAACAGCCTCCTAGTAAAGATATAGTTTTTGCATAAGTACAATTAAGTGCTCTGGAATTCCCATTGTTCTCAGTGTTAGCCACAGCTTGTTATGATCCACACAGTCAAATGCCTTTGCATAGTCAATGAAACACAACTAGACATTCTTCTGGTATTCCTTACCTTCGGCCAGGATCCATTTAACATTAGCAATGATATCCTTGGTGCCAAGGTCTCTTCTAAATCTTGCTTGAACTTCTGGTTGTTCCCTACTGATGTACTGTTCTAGCCGGTTTTGAATGATCTTTAGCAGTATTTTACTTGCATGCAATGTTAATGGTACTGTTTGATAGTTTCCACATTCAGCTGGATCACCTGTCTTGGGAATGGGAACAAATATAGACCTCTTCCAGTCTGTTGGCCACAAAGCTGTCCTCCAAATTTCCTGGCATAAACTGGTGAGCACATTCAAGGCTGCGTCTGTTAATTGAAACAAGCTAACTGATATCCCATTAATTCCTGGAGCCTTATTTTTTGCCACTGCTTTCAATGAAGATTCCACTTACTCCTTCATTACCTTTGGCTCCTGTTTATGTGGTACTTTCTGAAATTTTTCAGTGTCAATTCTTTCTGGTAGAGAATTCTGTGTATTCCTTCCATCTTCTTTTGATGCCATCTGAATCATTCAATATATTGCTCATAGCATATTTCAATATTGCGGCTCAAGGCTTCAATTTGTTTTTCAGTTCTCTCAGCTTGAGAAATGCAGAACAAATTCTTCCCTTTTTATTGTCCAATTCCAGCTCTTCATACATTCCGTTATAAGACTTCACTTTGTTCTCCCAAACTGCCCTTTGAAATATTTTGTTCTCTTACCACTAAGATGCAGTAATTCATTAAGTAGATTAATCAATGGTAATTAATATTATAAAACAAAATATCTATGAATGATTGTATGGAAAAAACCAGCAAGATTTGTACACTTTCACTCAAATAAAAAACTAAATATTTTTTTGAAAGACCTTTCTTTCCACCTTACAGCAATTTTGCTGCAGAGCATCAGACCACATGTGTTACTGTTGTTGTTGTTGTTGTTAGGTATCATCAAGCCAACTATGACTCATAGCAGCCCTACAAACAATAGATCTGAACTTTGTCCTGTCCTGCACTATCTTAATGCACCATTTCAAACATGCTCAAACCCATTGCTACAGTCACTGCGTCAATCCATCTTATTGAGGATCTTCCTCTCTTTCTCTGACTCTTCACTTTCACAGCATGATGTTTCCTTCTACGGACTTTTATTTGGAAACACAATCAACACCAATGGTGGTAGCAGTCAAGAAATCAAGACGTATTGCTCTGGGAAATTTCTGTTGTCAAGGACCTCAAGGATGTCTGTTTAAAGACTAAGGTGCAGTTGATCCAAGCCATTGTATTTTCAGTTGCTTTGTATACATCTGCAAATTGGATAATGAATAAAGAAGACCAAAGAAGAATTGGTGCCTTTGAATCACAGTATTGACAGAAAGTGCTGAATATTTATGGCCTGCCAAAAGAACAAGCAAATCAGTCTTGGAGGAAGTGCAACCAGAGTGCTCCTTAGATGCAAAAATGGTAAAACTTTGTTTCACATAATTTCAGCATGTTGTCAGAAGAGACCAGTGCTGGGTAAAAAAATGACAGACTCCATAGGACCTGGGAACTCAGAAGAGGCCTGCCTGACTTGGAAGCTGTAGGCAGGGTAGCAGGAGTCAGGGGGACTCAGCTTCCCAAAGCCACCTGGAGACATTCTTCAGAGGAAGGGATGTTCTGTGGCAACTGCTAACATGCGCTTATTAAAGCAATCCATTTTTTACCTTTGTCTAGATGCAAAATGTTGAATAACAAGATGGAGAAGAAAATGAGGAGAGGTATATCTATCTCTCAAGCTCACATTTTACATCTTTTAAGTTGCTTTACTATCCCTTCTTTCTTTGTGAAAAGAGAAGATTCAAAAGTGTGGCATAAACACACTAAGTCCTCCAGTTTTGTCTACTATAAGCCAGGGGGGAAAAAAACAGCACCTAGGTGAGATTATTTTCAAAAGCATCCTGCCTCGGCAAATACCTTCTCACTCCTCTGGTTTCTCCACTCTCAATGGCAGTTACTTCCTGCAGCCCTAAGCTATCTTGCCAGGTATAGGTCTGGTTGAAATTTCAGGAAATGAAAATTTGATCTCACTGGCCCCTTTCCCAGTTTAGGTGCCCACTGGAAGGAATGATGAATCAATGCTCAAAATCCACACTTGCTATTCAATCAAGATCCCTACAGTTAGAGACAAGGAAGCCAGGAGGGGGAGGAACAGGGAGAGCCGGGGGCCCTGAATTGTCCAGTGCAAGCCACAGGATCCAGGAGCAACCACAGTATAATCCTATCTCACCTAGCAATCCCACGACCCACAAAAAGCAGAACAAAAAATATTAAGGGTGCCCAGATCAGCTGCCTTGGAATAGAAGACAAGAGTCATGCCACCTGTAATTTTTATTGGCAGGAGAGAGAGGAAGTGGGGACAAAGCCGAACTGTGCAATTGGATCTGGAAGCTGCTCAGAAAATACCCCCTAAGACCATGGGAGACTCGGAGAACATCCTCAAGGACAGTTCCTTTCAAAACAGGGGTCACCACACCCATGGGACAGTAAACCAGGAGCTGGGGTCTGGTTGGAGCCTGAGTAAAAAAACAAAATGACACACAGCACTTAGCAAGTGTGCCCTTTTTTGTCATTTACAGGTCTAGCAATCTATCCTTGCCCTGTCTCCCTGCCAGCTCAGACTTGGACACCCACAGCATCATCTCCTTGAGTCACACCGGGGACACATGGCTACACTTGCCCTTTCGGTCCACACACTGGGCTTTTCTATCAGAGCTGAGTCATTCTCCGAGTCACCTGCTCAGCTATGGTAAGGAAAGATGAAGCCATGGAATCCTGTCAGCATCTTCACAGAGTGATGAAGCTGTTCCCAACACAAGAATAGTTTCTTCTCTCCAGAGATCTCAGAACATGTGTGCTGAACATTAATTTTTTCAAATATGCAAGTTAAGGCAAGCCTGGTTGGTGAGATAGACATGGTCTCTCCCATCCAAGGCTTTGCTGTTAGCTGCCATGGAGTCAGTCCCCAACTTAGGGCAACTCCAAGTATGACAGAACCAAACGCTCTTAGCCAGTTGCTAATTGATTGTAGGTTAGACTGCTATGACTCATACTTTTTGCTATTGTGTTTCTAAAATTGATTTGGTTACTGATGAAAAGATGCACAGCAAAGCATACATCAATTTTTGACAGCTTCTACATGTGTTATTCTTGAGAGGGACCAGTCCTTGGAAAAAGACATTACGGTTGGAAAGGCGGATGGTCAGAGAAAGAAAGAAAGACCCTCAATGAAATGGATTGACACAGTGACTGTCACACAATGGCTGGAGCATGTGAGAGATTGTGAGGATGGCACAGGACATGACAGACTTCAGATCTTTTGCTCATACCATCTCTCTGAGTTTAGTTGACTCGATGGCAACAATGCATGGTTCACTAGTGACACTGATTACATTCCTCCAGTTGTGCAATCATCCTCACCTTCCTTTTCTTAGTTGTTCCTTCTTTAACATATGTTCACTGCCCCTCACATTCTTGGTCTGATCTTTGCTGTGATTGTCAATTTGATTCCTCATAGACTGTTCTTAAAAGAGAATAATGCTCAAGGAAGACATTTTTTTACTAGTTAAGTTAAACTATTGTTTGGTTTCTGGAAAAAGATGACACCATCGTGGAAGGATCGGAGAAAGAGAGGCAGACTCAACCAGATGAACTGACGCGGTGACCACAACAATGAGCTTGAATATGTCAGAGCTGGTAAAGATGCCGAGAGCAGGTTTATCGTTTACTGGGTCACTGTGAGTCATTATTGACTCAACAGCACATAGCAACAACAACACTGTTTGGCTTTAAGACTAAAGACAGTAGTTTCACAGGTTCATTTAAGCTTCAAGGCTTCTGAAGTCTGACATCCTTGAGATTTGGAAATTATGTTTTGCATTTCTTTTTGATCAAAATTCTATAGAATCTCTCATCAAAATGTTAAGTAATGGTAGCGCAGGCACCATCTAGTTCATGTCTCTTTACAAACGAGGCTGCCTTTAATGGAGGCAACCAGCTACACCGTCCATATCGTTCTCCTTTCCTCACTCTCTTTTACTGTCCCAGGTGACTAATGACCAGTTGCTGTGCTTTGGGTGGCTGCTTGCAAGCTTTTAAGACCCCAGACTCAATGAAATGAACTGAGAAATACAACAGAAATTCTAAATATGAGATCAACTAACTGGCCTATTACAGGAAACCATGGACTTAATTTCATAAATCGATTTCCAGGCCTCCTTTGTTTGGAAGCTCTGGCGAAACCTGCTCAGCATGTTGTTGTTGTTGTTAGGTGCTGTTGAGTCGAGGATGACTCACAGCGACAGTGAACAGCCTATGGACAGCCAGCCTGAAACCTGCCCTATCCTGTGCCATCCTCGCCATCTCTGAGACACTAAAGCCCATTGCTGAAGTCATGGTGTCGATCCATCTCTTCGGGGTCTTCCTCTTCTTCACTGACCCTCCATCTATCCAAGGATTAAGTCCCTCTCCAAGAACAGCCTCACCTAGCTACATGTCCAGAGTATGATAGGAGAAGCTTCGTCATCTTTGCCTTCATGGAGCACTCTGCCCACACCCTTTCCAGGACATACCTGTTTGTTTTTTTGGCAGTCCATGGATATTCAGTACTCTTCTCCAGCATCACAACAACATACAAATAACTGTCAGACTAGTGGTGGCTGCACATGAGGTGGTGGTGGTGGTGTTGTGTATCATTGAGTCAGAACAGACCCACAGCTGACGCTTAAGACAGTTAATCACACAGAAGGAGTTTACCCATCTCTCTGTATTCTACCATGGAACCACAAACACTATCCTAATTTGAGGGGTCAGAAGTATTCTCAATAATCAAACCTCTACTGATAAGTATTACTACTTTACCACACAGCCCCTTTTGTGCATGCTTTCATTTGCTGATGTCTGTATAGAAGAGCCCAAGATAGATTGTATTGTTGTTAGGTGCTGAACAGACCTGACCCCTCTCCTATGCCGTGACATCCTCAGCATCTCTGACATACTTGCGTCTGTTGCTGCAATCACTGTGTCTATCCATTTCGCTGAAGGGCTTCCTCTCTTTTTCTGCCCTCCACCTTTCCAAGTCCCTTTCCAAAGAACAGCCCCTCCTACCAACATGCTCAAAGTATGTGAGACGAAGCTGTATTGACACCAAGTTATGTGTCTACTTCATAGCAGGCTACTCCCGAGGTCCTGCCACAGAGGCAAACTTAAATTTCCAAGTGTTTTAAAAAAGTAGCCCAGGGAAACAGACTTATTTTTAACCATTTTGAGCTTGCCTGCTTCTAAATGCCAGTGAAATGATATTCCACATTTGGTAGATCTAAAATGAAACTCTGGTTAAGAGGAAGACCGCCAAGCAGCCACTGTCTTTCAGTGTTCTTTGACCCTGAGACTCTGCACCTCGCTGTGGAGGAAAGGGGGGGCTACTCAGGGACATGTGAGCCCTTTCTTTTTCTACCGCCTTCCCTGGAGGATTGCCTGGAGCCTGCTCCTTCCCCACACAAGAGGTCAGTGCTCCACACAGTAATAGCTTGTTGTGCAACTCTGCTATCTCGTGTGTGTACATCTCTTCCCTTAATCAGTCCTGAAATCCCTTGGACCCACTGTTCAAGGTACTAATGCACCGAGATGAAGGTACAAATGATGGTAAATAAGCAGACAAGGCCCCATTTTCCTTGATCTCAGTTCCTTTCTTCTTCTCAAAATCCAACGGATCATTGTCACCAAAGAACAAACAATAGACGAGAACCCTGTACGTCTACAATGCATTAAAATAGCATTTTACCAGAAGGTGTTATATCTCACTCAGCATATAACACATCTATAGGTGGAAACCAAACAGTGGTAAAATTATGGAACAGAAAACAAGTGAAACAAGAATGACACACATAGGGATGAATGAGGAATTCTAGAACAAGAATCATTAGGAGAGGTACTGCCCATGCCATCCAAGTTTCTTCCTCTATGAATGCCTCATTGTCTCAACGAGATCACAAACTTTTTAGGGCAGGAATCATCTCTGGTCTTTCTTTCTTCCTTTTAAAATCTAGCTTAGTGCCACACAAAGAAAAGGTCCCAGTATTTTGAGTTCCAAAAGGCCAATGGGTAAGATGAAATTTAACAGGTTTTGTTCGAAGCCTGTACCTGGGACAAAGACCTGGGTGGAGGACAGAAGGTGACCTCACAGGACATGGGCACCCCTACCATGACGGGCAGGCAGGACAAGTTCTACCCTCAGAAGTCCCCAGTCCCTTCCTCAATAGTGCACAGACCACTAGTTAACATAAAAAATCCCTTTCCCTAACTCATTCTGTACAATGGAGCTAATCAATGGGGTTGCTGCATGGATTAAATGGAAAACTGTGAAAGTTTCTCGGCACAGTTCCCACTATAATGGTATAATATTATTGTTCTTGAAGCTATCAAATCATGAAGACCATAAGCACGACAGACTGAAATTCTATCTGGTCCTGTGCTATTCCCGTGATGCATCACAGACTGTACTGTGGTGCTTCACAGCTTTCATGGGCTAACTTTTTTTTTTAATAAATTTATAAATTTATTTTATATATATAACAAATTTATTTTATGAATTTTAATGAACATTTACAGAGATTTTGGATTTCCATTCACTCATTGTTGCACTTTTCTCCCTGCCCCCTCCCCCCAACACCCCACACTCAGTTCACTCTTTTCTTTGAAAAGTAAAAGAAAAATTCCTTCATTGGTATACAATCCCCCTGCCCCGAGTACACGCCACTATGCAACCTTTATTCTGGACTCTTATGATAACCATAATACCCTATATGTAACGCTTTTAAACTGTTCTCTCCCTCATGTTTCAATGCAGTATACATAATTTATTCAGTCTATTCTACAACAGTGGCACTATGCAGTGTTTGTCCTTTTGTGACTGAGATATTTCACTCAGCATAATGCTAGCTTAAAAGTTTGCAGGACTTTCTTCTTAGCCCATCTTAGTCTAGAAACTGCTGAAATTTAGCATAATAGCAACAAGTAAGCTTCCACTAACAGATGGGGGTGGCTGCACATTAGGTGCCATGATGGGACTAGAACTGGCCTCTCCCACATAGAAGGCAAGAATTCTACCACTGAACCACCACTGCACCCTGTATAACATTGTCGTGTACCTTCAAATCCAAAATTACTCACAGCGGACTCTCCAGTGGGTTTTCAAAGGCACTAAATGACACAGGAGAGACTGATCATTCTTCTCCTGCACAGTGGCTAGGGGGATTCAAAGCTTGTTCATTCCTTCAGGTGGCAGTTCAACTCCCTATCACTAAGCCACCAGCGCTCCCTAGTATACCATTAGCAGCTAGCATTTACCTTCCAAAATCTGAAGGGCTGTTACATGGGAAGGGAAAGGAATTCAGTTTATTCTCTATAAACCCAAAAGAGGAAACCAGGATTGAGAGGCAGGACACAGGCTTTGACTCAGTACAGAGGAACTTCGTTTCCTACAGTTAGAAAGTTACACTGTGGATTGGGCTGCCCTGGAAAGCACTGATTTTCTTAAAATGAAGAAAGCATGAGTCCCATCATCTAGAGTGAAATGAGTCAGTCACAAGTGATATTAGTGATGCCACTAATAGGATATACAGAGAACTGGCCAACAGAGAACAGAGTAGAATAGTGGTTACCAGGAAAAAGGATGAAAAGAGACTGAGAAAGGGGGCATTACTGTTTAAGAAGCACTGAGTTTATGGGGATGGAAAATCTGATAACAGTCACTGGCAAAAAAGAAAAAAAAAGTCACTCTCAATAGTTACACACACACAAAAAAATAGTTACACACAATTGATGTAAATGATCTCACTTAATTGTATACATCTTTACCAATCTATCAACTGTTAAGGTGATAATTCTCTGTGCTCAGAATCTTGAAGAACGAACTCTAAACCTAGAACGTGGAGGGTCAATATTGCCAGGAGGGACCAGTCTTTGGAGAAGGACATCATGGTTGGAAGGAGGAAGGGACCGTATAAGAGAGCAAGACCTAGCAGGAGATGGAGTGACATAGTCATGGGGTTTCAAAACCAGTACGATTGGCTTAGGCTAGGACACATTCAGTTATTGTACAGAGGGTTGCAGGCAACTTGACAGCACATACCAACAATGCCCTTGAGAGGCCAGACCATGTGCTGAAACAAGGTCAGACAGGCACCTTATCAGGACAGCCCCCTGGACAGCTGTGACTTCAGAAAGGACCTTACATCCCCCACCACAAGCAGGCAATGCTAAAGCTCGGGTTCAATTTCCTCCTTCAATCCTGCTCTTATTGGAAGATGTTGTCCTGCTGACTGTCCTTTTGAGGATCATGGCCTCTCTGTCCTACCTTAGCTCCCAAATGTCTATTCTGCCCAATCGGCCCTTCAGAGGTGTCACAGCTGATGTGGTCTGGCACTTTCCAAAAGTCACTCACTCAGCCTTGAAAACCCTATAAAACAAGTTCTTTTCTGCCACACCTAGAGTTGCCACCGGTTAAAGTCAGCTTGATAACAGCCAAAAACAGTTTGTCCTTGTGTGAACTTCCAGGTTCCAGTCACCTCAACTGCAAGCAGGTGACACTCACCGAACATGTTGTGCTTTTTATTACATCGCTGTGAGCCTCACGCCTCTCCTGCACACCCGCACTCAGTCCATTGGTCCCTGACACCTGATGCACATACACCAAGTTCCTGAAAACAACATTTTGAGCCACTTTATATCTGGAGTTTCTAGCTAAAATAGGTCTTTTTTTCCCTTCTCCTTGACTGACCTCTTATAAGAGGGACAAACAAGGCTATCTTCGAGTCACCTTCTCTCTTCAAATTCCACAATTTACCACCTAGACGGTCTGCCTCCTCTGTCCGCAATTCCACCAGAAACTCGGCGTTTGCTTTCTCCAAGAGGCTGCCTATGACGTCCTCCATGCCTTCAGTGCCTCTTCTCCTGACTGCTGCCAATTTCTCGGCCTGACTCTGCCTCTTTCCTGACCTCAATCTTTGATATTTTCTTTTAACTGCATAACTGCCTGTGCGATCATCTGGCCTTCTAATGACCGCGGACACCAATCGTACTCCACAGATTCCATGTGCTGGCTGAGACCAGAAGGGTCAGTGTCTCAAAGGACATCAGGACTCCTCCTCCTTCATTCTCAGGCCTGTTACCCAGGGAGCCTACAGGCAAGGCCTCCCGAAGATGGTCTTTAGGTGCAACATAGGGCCAGGAAGAACTCATGAAGGTGTTCCAAGATGAACCTCTGCTCTCAGGTATGCGTTGTCCTTGCACTGTGCTCCTTAGAGACCACCTGACCTGTTCTGGGGTAGGGCTCAGCTATGATGTTCTTCAGGTGCAATGGTGGGGGGACCCTGGTAGCTGCCCTGGAGAGCAAGAGTGGACTAGAAGGTGAGAAACAGCAGGCAATGCCTAGCAAACACTAACCTCTCCAGGGAGACTCTGAGAAGCAAACCAGAGAGGCTGGAAGTGTGCTGGGGCTTTGCATGCCCCTCCACCCTCCACCAGGGCTCTACCCTGCTTCCAGAAGCCTTTTTTATTCTCCCTGCAGGCCTTCCTACTACGGGCAGTCCTCCCAGCCCAGCCCTCCTTTCCAGCAGCGCCAGCGTCTTTGTGGCCTAAACGCGAACTTGAACCAGCTCTCAGAGTTGGTCAGTAGTTCTCAAACCTGAAATTTGCATTTGAGGTTGTGGGGTTGCTTAGGAAAAATAAAGAAGACTCTTGGAACCTCTTTAAGAACCGAGATGTTGCTTGTTGGGTCAAGACAGGGGCTGATTACAGAGCTCATCCTCACCCAGGTTCCAAAGATCAGGACAGTTTAAGTTGACTCTGGCCAGACACAAGCAGCTCACCCATGCATCAGATTCCAGAACCGTAGCCTGTGGCAGCCACTGTTTCTGATCTAGCTCATCGAGGGTCTTATTTATTGCAGAACCACTTCCAACCATGATGTAATTATCCAGGGAGTGATTTCTCCTGATAACATACCCGAAGTATGAGACAAGTCAAGTGCAAAACACTTGTACAACTCAGGGGCCTAAAAAAATTAGAGTTTGGAACGGTTCCTGCTGGTAGCTCAGCCCATAGGGTGTTTCACTGCTAACCCAGAGGGTCAGTCTCTCTGGCAGTTGGAATCTACCAGTGGGTCTGAGGGAGAAAGACAAACAGTCTCCTCCTGGATAATTCACAGCCTTAAAAACCCAATGGAGGGTCAGCACTGAGTCATTCCTAATTAGAAAACAATGAATTTGAACTTGGTACCACACCAACATTTCTATTATTCTTTTTCTAACAGCAGCATCAATAGCTTACTGAGGATGCACAAGTGACTTTACTGGGATAGGGTCTGCCAAGAAGAACAGAGGCTGTGAATGGTTCCAGCAACAGTAAAGGCTTGTTAGGAGGGAGGAGTGGGGAAGGTGCTTGGGACCAAGCAATGAATATCCAAGGGGAGAATAAAAGCCCAGTGCTTCACCACCTTGATCTTTTATAACAACAACAACAAAATACCTACACTGAGACACTCATTCATTACCTTTGATCTCCTCTCTAATTTCCAGTGCCTGGAAACTGGTGTCCTTGAATTCCATGCTGACTCCATCTGTGCAGTAACGTTCAGGAGAGAAAGGAAAGCCAGGCCTTCCTTATAAGAGGCTAAAGAAGCTGCTGAGCTATCCTCTAAAGACTTCTAGTGGGGGCCTCTGAGATCACCTGGGCCCCAGGACTCTGCCTCACCCAACACCAGTGCATACAGGGTGTGGAGATTCCAAGACCTTGTTAATCTCTGTTCCTCACACCCCCGCCCACAGCCCCTCTTCAGAAGAGGCTGTCTCTGCCTTCACTTCTCAGAGCCCTGGTCTCCCACAGTAGATCAACAACACCCCCTCCCCTTACTTTTCCTCCGCAGTCAATGCCTCACTATTTGGGTGGTTCTCTGCCCCTTTCCCGCGCTGTGAGCCCCAGCAGCTCGGGACCTGCAGGGGTCTAGGGACTGGTTCCTGGGGTGGTGAGTGCCACAAGTTCCTTATTTCATCCTCAGGGAAGCAGAATGGAAGGTGGGCGTATACTTGGCTCACCTGTGCCACTCTAGGCTGACCTCTGCCCGCCTGCCACCCTTTCCCACCCAAACAGGTAAACTGGATTCCTCTAGACACCGCTATCTGCCCTGAAGTTTTAAAGCTTTGAAAGGCGAAGCCATCAGGTTGTGCCCTAAGTCAAGGTGGCCTGCCTTCACCTTGCTCCACCTCTCCAGGCCACCCAGCTTCAGCATCCCTCAGGGACAGAAACCCGCAAACCTCTGAATCAACAGACAAAAACCTTCAGTTTTTATAGCCGGTGGATAGGTGAGCTGCCCAACAGCGTCCCCAGCCCGGACCACAGGCAGTAGAGCAAAGCGCCCAGAAGCTGGGTCTTTCCCCCAGCGGGCACTCTTGGGACCACAATGGTTTCTCCCAGTGCAATCTAAAGCAGATCGTCCAATGGGTCATAGCTGTCCGGTAAGCCCTCCGCACGTATCCTCCCCCCACCCTCCGCCCCGGTCCCCCTACATCATTGCAAGTTTCCAGTTTCCCCGGAGCTCAGCAGAAACCGTGGAGCAGGAGTTCAGGTAACACTCTGGGCTGCAGAGATTTTCCCTGAACAAAGAAAAGAACCGAGGAACTTTCTTCGTCTCTAAACGAAGAGTAAAACTCCCGGTTCCCAGAAGAGGATGCAGAGACCAAGGACAGCTGGCGGGAGAGAGACTGCTCCAGTCGGGGGACCTCACCTGCCGCCTTCTTGCGCCTTCTACCAGGGCCACTGGCCGCGGATCACCATGACAGCCGCCCGACCACGAGAAGGACGCCCGTGGCCCACGCACCTTGGGCTAAAGAGAGACTAGCCCAGTGTCCCCGCGCCTGGAGTCCCCCCGCAGGGCACGTGGCACGGCTGCTCCCCGAGCGCTCCCAGGGCGCCGCCACGAGACGCACCTGCCCGCTCTGCTCACGTGCGCGTCGGCTTCGCCCTCCACTCAGCGCCCAGAACCCGCAGCCTACACCCCCGGATTTAGGGACAGCGGGTCGTCTGCTCGTGCCCCGTACCTACCGCGCTTCGAGCGGTCGCCGTGGTGCTCTCTTCCCCTCACCCTTCCTTCTCCTCCGCAGCTTCTTTCAGGAAGCCTCTTCTTTCAGGGCCGGCTCCTGGGTCGTCTGCCCTCCCCCTGTTCTTCCCTTAAATCTCGGGAGGCGGTGTCTAGGACCCAGGATGACACGCCCCCAGATTCGTGTCACCTCGCAAGGGGGGCGGAGACCCGGCTGGAGTGAGCTGCAGCCCCGGGGCGGGGACCAGCGCGGGCGGAGGAGGAGGTGTTTCCCGCAGGGAAACCAGGGACCGGCCCCCACTCCTCGCCAGCTCACGGGGGTGCAGGCGAGGGGTCTTAAAGGAGCGCTCAGAGCCGCTTCGCCACTTCACTCTCCCTCGGGCTGAGTGAACACATAGGTTGGTTTCCACTCTCTCTAGGTTGAGGGAGTCGCAGGTCTCATGGAGCCCCAGGCTCCAAGTTTGCATTAAGGTGGATGGTCCTGGAGACTATTAAGTCCTGGAAGGCCCTGAAGCTGCTACTTCACCCTGGCCTCCAGGAAACCCGCGTGGTCTTCGTGTAGAAGGCGGCGAGGACCCAGAATCTGCCCCAACGGATGCAGCTCCTGGGGAGGAAAAAACCTCCCTAGCCCGCTGGGATAATTGGGATGGGAGTGTCAGAGACAGTGTGATTGGCACAGGACAGAGCGAAATTTAGGGCTGTTGTACATAGGGTCGCTATGAGTTGCAAGCGACTCCAGGGCACGAAACAACAACAACAACAACAACAGCCCGCCTCAGCTAATCTGTTGGCCCTGAGTTCTCAAGCCCCTCCTCGGGGCGGCATGTACCAAGCCAAGCCAAAGGACCTCTGTGGAGGAAGGGGATGAGTAGACCTCAGAACAAAAGGACTCCTCCTGTCCCCCTTGCTTCAGATGCTTTTCAGCATGCAACACCATGGTAGCCTCTCACTTTATAATGCATTCGAGTTAGGACAAACCATACTTAGCAACAAACCCACTACCCTTGTTCCTTGATATTTGTTTCCTTTGTTATATCTTATGTTAGTAATATGTACTACATAATAATGTTGCAGCTTAATATGCTGATGATGATAGTCTCATGCCAATTCCCAAAGGGAAATAAAAGTGGGATTTATAAAAATACCAGTTATGTGCCTTAGTTTTCTAGTGTTGCTGTGAACAGAAATTCCATGAGTGAATGGTTTTAACAAACATTTATTCTCTTGCAGTTTTGTTGGTAGAAAACCTTGGCTTCCATTCCAACAAAGTAAAGCCTTGCCTGGTCCTGCGGGGTCCTCACACTCTCTCCTGTGCTCATGGAGCCCATTGTTGTAGTTACTGTGGTGCTCTATCTCATCTGGCATAGTCTTCTTTTTACCAAGCATGCCGTGTTTCTCGAGAAACTGGTCCCTACTGATATGTATGTAAGATAATTGATCTTTGAGCTGTGGTGCTGGAGAAGAGTGTTGAATATACCATGGACTGCTAGGAGAACAAACTGGTTTGTCCTAGACAGGGTGAGACCAGGCTGCTCCTTGGAGGCAAGGATTCTGAAGCTTTGTGTGACATACTTTGGACATGTTGCAAAGAGGACCAGTCCTTAGAGAGGGACAGCATGCTTGGGAGGGTGGAGGGACAGTGCTGTTGTTTTTATGTGCTGTCCAGTCATTTGCGACTCATAGGGACCCTATGCACAACAGCCCTAAACCCTGCTCTATCCTGCGCCAACCGCACTGCCTCTGACACACTCGTCCTGATTACCCCAGTCACCGAGTCAATCCATCTCATAGAGGGTCTTCCCCTCCTGCGCCGTCCCTCCACCCTCCCAAGCATGATGTCCCTCTCCAAGGACC
>NW_006399978.1:39406-51596 GCF_000299155.1 Elephantulus edwardii
CATCCTGACGCTGCCAATTGGTCCAGTGGTGAGAATCTTTGTCTTCTTGACATTGAGCCTCAGTCCATACTGAAGGCTGCTGTCCTTGACTCTTCGCAGCAAGTGCATGAGGTCTTCCTCAGTTTCAGCAAGCAGGGTTGTGTCATCTGCATAACACAGATTGTTAATAGATCTTCCACCAATCCTGATGTCATAATTCTCCTCATAGAGCCCAGCCTCTCAGATAATCTGCTCTGCCTACATGTTGAAAAGGTATGGAGACAGGATGCATCCCTGGGGCACACCCTTCCCAATTTTGAACCATGCAGTGTTACCGTGCTCTGTTCTGACTACTGCCTCTTGGTCCAAGTATAGGTTTCATATTAGCACAATTAAATGTTCTGGGATTCCCATTCTTCTCAGAGTCAGCCACAGTTTGTTATGATCCACACAGTCAAATGCCTTTGCATAATCAATGAAGCACAGATAGACATTCTTCTGGTATTCTCTGCTTTCAGCCAAGATCCATCTAACATCAGCAACAATATCCCTAGTACCAGGGACAGTGCAGAAGAGGAAAATCCTCGATGAGATGGATTGATCCAGTGACTGGGGTAATGGGAGTAGGTGTGTCAGAGACAGTAAAATTGGCACAGGATAGAGCAGGGTTTAAAGCGTCACTATGAGTTGCAAAGTGACTCGATGGTACATAACAAAAACAACATATGAGATAAAGTCTCACTACTTTTGCTTTAAAGAAGCTTTCTGGCTGTACTTCTTCCAAAACAGATCTATTTGTTCATTTGGCAGTCCATGGTAGATCCAGTTCTCTTTGCCAGCACCATAATTCAAAAGCATCAACTCTTTTTTGGTCTTCCTTGTTCATTATCCATTTTGAAATTACCGTGATTTGATCCATCACACCTTAGTCTTCAAAGTTATTTTCTTCTTGAGCTTTAACACTTTCAAGAGGGATTTTTCCAACTGCAATTTGCTGTTTGATAACTTGACTGCTGCTTCAAGGGGCGTTGATTGTGGTGTTGAGTAGAGTGAAACTTTTCTATTGAAATTTAATCCATGCTTTCATCTTCATCAGTAAATTGTTCAAGTTATCTTCCTTTTCTTTAAGCAAGATTGTGTCATCTGTATATCACAGATTGTTGATGGGTCTTCCTCTAATTTTGGTTCTATATTCTTCTTCATATAATTCAGATACTTGGATTATATGCTCAGTGTACAGATTGAATAAGTATGGGGAAAAGACACAGTTTAAGAGACCAGAACTCTGAATTCAGGGTGCCATCTCGGGAAGTCTTTCTCCCCATTAGCTTTGAAGGAACTTCTTTGCCTTTTCTGAGCTGCTGCTGGACAATACTAATATGTCTTGACATCTCCTCCCATCTCAGTTTCCTAGCTTCTTTCTTTAATCTCTTTGATATCTTAAAAGATATAACTCTGTACTAATCCTGTCTCATTAGCATATCAGATAGTTTTATAACTCTAGGAATAGAGAGCATTTACAACACATTTTGAGAAGACCTAATTCAATCCATACCAAAAAGGCAATAATAGAATAAATGAGCTATTCCACTTAGGTCAGAACTGATTTATAAGAGTGGTCATTTTGTGTAGTCAGTAGGGTGGTATGCTGTTAACCCAAGTCCATGCCTCTTTGCTTGTTAGGAGGCTTTGTGGGAGAAGGATGGGCTATCTCCTCCCGTATGATTTAGAACATTGGAATACCCATGGAAGGTCAGCTGTGAGTTAGTTATGATTCCATAAGAATGAGTTTGAGTTTTTGAGACTCCATGGGAAAAATACAGGCATTTTCCTCTCATGCAATTTATAATTTCATGAATTCACTGGATGGTCAGTTATGAGTCTGTTCTAATTCAACAGCAAAGAGTTTTGAGGGTTTAGGATTTGGGTTTTTTTAGCATATATAAATTAACATGAATTGGTTTAAAATGTAAAGGTGGAAGCCAAGCGATGCCTATTTAATTGATTTATTCCATATTTTCACTAGCTATGTGGCTTGGCACTTCCTCTTCTTGGGAAGGTTTCCATTTAATTACCTTGTGCACCCTATGAGACTCAGGTATTACTAGACTTCCCTAGCAAGTTTACCCTCATCCTCAATTTTACTTCTTTTTTTGCTTCAGTGAGCTCTTAGTATCCATAACAGAATACTGTTTGACATATACCTAAGGCCTACTCATCCCTCAGACTTCACTGGTTCCTAGCTACCCCCAATAGAAGTACCATCTCTAGCAAAAGGGGATCAGACATAGTTGCCTTCTGATGGTCACTCATTTACTTCTGTTTTGAATTGTGAGTCTGATGTCCACTATAAAGGACATTTTTGTTCTACCAAATTCCTAATGTCTAGTTATAAACTATCCTTCATTTCACATACTTTGGGCATACTGTTGGGAGGGATAAGTATTTGGAAAAAGACATCATACTTGGAAAAGTAGGTCAGTGGGAGAGAGGGAGACCTCTAGTGAGTTAGATTGGCATGGTCACTGCAACAATGGGGTTGAGCATGTCAGAAATTATGAGAGTAGCACAAAATAGGGTACAGTTTCAATTTTTGTTCAAAAGGTCACCATGAGTCTTGGTTGACTTGATGGTACCTAACCAGAATTGAAGCTCTCAATGATTTCAGCTTACTTGGATTCACAATCAGCAGTCCGGAAATAATGAGATGTACTGTTTTGGGCAAAGCTGCTGTCTGGGTCCTCTCTAAAATATTGAAAAGCAATGATGTCAGTTTGAAGACAAAGATATGCCTGATTCAGATCATGGGTTTTGGGTTGTTCTCCCCCACCCCCAATCATTTGCTATGTAGGTAATGAATAAGGATGTCAGAAGAAGAATTCATGACTCTGAGATGTGGTGTTGGAGAAGAGTAGAGAATAGCCCATAGATTGCCAAAAGAATAAACAGGTATGTCTTAAAAAGTGCAGCCAGAGTGCTCCTTGGAGGTAAGATAGCAAAGTTTAATCTCTCATACTTAAGACATGCTGTGAGAATAGGCTATTCTGTGGAAAGGGATATCATGATTAGAAAGGAAGAGGGCAGAAGAAGAAAGGAAGACCTCTAACAAGATGGATTGACACAGTGACTGTAACAATGTGCTCAAGTACGTCAGAGATGGTGAAGAGGGCACAGAATAAGACAAGATTCAGATCTGTTGTTCATAGTGTACCAACAACAAAAACAACCTTAACAGGGAGCTCTGGTGGCTTAGGGGTAAGGAATTGTGTTACTAGCAAAAAAGGTATACAGTTCAATTCCACCAGATGCTCCACATGAGAAAGATAAACAATTTCCTCCTGTGTGGTTTACCGCCTCTGAAAACCCACTGGAGAGTCAATTATGAGTCAGCTCTGGCTTGAAGATACACAACAGCTATATACCCAGAGGGTGTGGATGTGCGTGCGTGTGCATGTGTCTGTCCATTCAGCCCTCATGTGATTGTTGCTCTCTCTCCATCAGTTTCTTTACAACTTTATGAAATTTGTATTGGATTCTCAATTTCTTCCAGAAGTTCACATACTTGAGAAACAAATACTACACCACTCTTAGTGTATTTAGGGAGCTCTGGTGGCCTAGAGGCAAGAATCTGCACTGCAATCCTAAAGGCACACAGTTTGAGTCAACAGCAGCTCAGCGGAAGAAGGATGAGCAATCTTCTCCAGTGCAATTAACTGCCTCTGAAAACCCGCCAGAGGGTCAACTATGGGTCTGTTATGACTCAACAGTACACAACAACAATTTGAGGCATGTAAATGGCTTGGACTCTAGTTGTTGCTAGATGCTATCAAGTTGACTAAGAGTCATAGTGATCCTATGAACAACAGAGCTGAACCTTGCCCTATCCTCTGCCATTTTCATGATCTCTGATGTGCTCAAGCCCATTGTCATAGTCACTGTGTCAGTCTATCTCAGACAAGGTCTTCCTTTCTTTCTCTGATCTTTCA
Source organism: Elephantulus edwardii (assembly GCF_000299155.1). Taxonomy (NCBI): domain Eukaryota; kingdom Metazoa; phylum Chordata; class Mammalia; order Macroscelidea; family Macroscelididae; genus Elephantulus; species Elephantulus edwardii. The sequence goes on from NW_006399978.1 coordinate 43,372, forward strand.
TCTTTCCCAGCATTTAAATGCCTGAGTAACAGTGTCTCTCTGGAGACTAAGGTCCGCCTGATACAGGCCATGGTTTTTGCAATCACTTGTTATGCATCAGAGAGTTGGACAATGACTAGGGAGGATAGAAGGAGAATTGATGCCTTTGAGCTGTGGTGCTGGAGAAGAGTATTGAATGTACCATGGACTGCCAAGAAAACAAACAGATTCATCCTGGAGAGGGTTAAACTAGGCTACTCCTTGGAGGCAAGGGTTCTGGGGCTTTGTCTGACATACTTTGGACATGTTGCCAGGAGGGACGGGTCCTTGGAGAGGGACATCATGCTCGGTAGGGTAGAGGGACAGTGCAAGAGGGGAGGACCCTCTAGGAGATGGATTGATTCAGTGACTGGGGTAATCGGGATGGGTGTGTCAGAGGCAATGCGATTGGCACAGGATAGAGCAGGGTTTAGGGTTGTTGTACATAGGGTCCTTATGAGTCGCAAACGACTCGACAGCACATAACAACAACAAGTGAGATGAAGTTTCACATCCTTGCCTCTAAGGAGCATTCTGGCTACACTTTCTTCAAGGTAGATTTGCTTGTTCTTTTGGCTTTTGTTATGCCTTTTTGAGTCATAATTGACCCATAGATGATCACCTACTGGGTTTTCAGAGGCAGTAAATTGCATGGGAGAAGATTGTTTACCTTTTTCCCCACAGAGCAGCTGGTGGATTCAAACAACGTGCTTCAAGTTGGCAGTGCAGTATATCCAGTACTCTTTCCCAACACCACAATTCAATGTCATAGATTCTTTGTTTTTTCTTATTCATTCTCCAACTTTCAGATGCATAAGAAGCAATTGAAAATATTATGACTGGGATTGAGTGTCCTTTAGTCTTTAAGTTGACATCTTTGCTCTTGTAAATCTCTAACTTTGTAGAGAGAGGTCTTTAACAGGAGATCTCCCTGAAGCAGTGCATCTTTTGATTTCTTGACTGCTGCTACCATGGGTGTTGATTGTGCAACCAAGTAAAATGAAGTTGTTGGCAATCTCAGCCTTTTTTCCATCTAGCATGTTGTTGCTTGTTGGTCTAATGGTGAGCATGTTTTGCAATTTTTATGTTGAGATGGAGCCCATATTGAAGGCTGTAGTGTTTGTTTTTCTTCAGTAAGTGCTTTAAGTCTTCTTCACTTCCTGCAAGTAAGTTTGTGTGATCTGTATAATGCAGATTGTTGGGAAATCTTCCTCCAATCCTGATGACACAATCTTCTTCTTATAGACCAGCTTCTCAAATGACTTGTTCAGCATACAGATTAAATAGGTATAGAGAAAGGATACATATGTGACACTCACCTTTCTTGATTTTAAACCATGCGATGTTTCCTTGTTCTGTTTGGACAATTGCTGCTTGGTCTATGTATAGGTTTTACATGATGAACCCATTTAGGTGTTCTGGGATTCCCATTCTTCTCAATGTTAGCCACAATTTGTTATGATCCACACTGTCAATATGGGCTCTAGATAGGAAGCTTAATTCTATGCTTAGGCAGAATTCTTGGTTCAGAGATGAAAATGTCACTCATGTGAACCCCATGAGATATGGAGAGAACCTTCAGAGACCTCTTTCTTCCTGGTCTTTAGAAGAATAAGCAAGCAAATCCAGGCACTATTGATAGCCATCTTTCCAGCACTAGAGAGCTAGTACTCACAAGGATACAGAAAGTGCAGTCATCAAAAAGCACAGCAGAGATGACAAAATACCTATATTTTATGCTACCCTTAAAGCATCGAACCATACTACCTCTGAAGTTAGTGCCACTTTGTGTCCTTTTCTCCTGCTAATACAGGAAAATCACTATTGTTTGCCAACAGTAATATGTCTTAGTTATCCATAAGGGAGCACTGGAGGCCAGTGGTAAAAGTCCACCAGGTGTTCCAAGAGAGAAGATGGGCAATCTCATGGTCTGCAGTTTATTGCCTCTGAAAGCCCGCTGGAGGGTCAGCTATGAGCTGATTCTGACCTGAGGGGTGGGGCGGGGGAACCAACAAAACAATAGCTATAACACAAATGCTTTACATTCTCCTTTCTTGGCGCTAAGAATTTTACTGCCAGCCCACAGTCGCATGATTCAGATCCATCAGCTACTCCAAGGGAGAAAAATGAGCCATCTCTTACTGTGAGATGCACTACCTCTGAAAGCCGGCAGGAGGGTCAACTGTGCGTGGGTTAATTTCAACTCGCATGCAAGCAACAACTTTCTTGGTGGCACTAAGGTCTCCCCACTGTGCTCATTTCTCTCTTCTTATCTGGTCTTTAAAAGGGACTGCAGGCCACATCCCGGAGAAATTCCCCTTCCTGAAGTAATCTGAAGATCAGGATTGTGACCAAATGAAGGGTGTTGTATCCCACCTTAATCCTTTTATTATTTATTAAGTCATTGTATGACAGCTATGGATGGCCGAAATAACAAAGGAGTCTGTCTTGGAGGAAGTGTAACCAGGGTGCTCCTTAGAGGCAAAGATGACTCAACTTGGTCTCATGTACTTTGGGCATATTGTCAGGAGAGGCCAGGTGTTAAAAAGCATCATGCTGGGATTGGTGGAAGGTCAGGGAAAGATAGGAACATCATCAACAAGATGGATTGACATAGGACTAGAAGAATGGGCTTGTTCATATCAGAGATGGCAAGGAAGACACAGGATGGGACGAGGTACATATCTATTTCTCAGAGTGTTGCTATGAATGTCATTTGACTCTATTGGTGCCTAACAACAACATAGCTGGCACTTGTTACCATATTTGGAATACTGAGAAACATCATGGTCCAGTCAAGCACACACACATTTTTGGGGCAAAAGACATTCAATCTGTACCAGGCAGTAACTGAGGCTGATGCTGTTGTGTGTCGTCGAGTCAGAACCAAACCATAGCTGTCCTTCCACTGGGTTTTCAGAAGCAGTGAAAGCAGGAAGAAACTTCCCATCCTTCTCCTGTGGAGCAGCTGGAGGATTCAAACTGCATGCCTTTATGATTGCAGCATAACTTCTTACCACTAGGCCACCAGAGCCTCCTGATAACTGAGGAGAATAAGGAGATCAACTTTCTAACTTGTTTCATATGTTTATTAAAGGTATATTTATTTAAAAATACCCCAAAATATATATTCATAATCTCTAAACCCAAACTGAAGGATGCGCTGGTAGCGTAGTGGTAAGGAGCTGTAGTGCCAAACCAAAGACGTGATTCAAATCCACCAGCTTCTCCACAGGGGAAGGATGGGCCATCTTCTCCCAGGGGCTTTACTGTCTCTGAAAACCTGCTGGCCAGTGAGCTATATGGGTGGTTCCAACGCTATGGTACCTAACAACATAATAACAAACCCAAACTGGAGCCAAAATGGTGTAATAGAGTAAGTGTTAGGCGGCTAACCAAAAGGTTGTCACTTCAAATATGTTAGCCTCTCTGAGTAAAAAAGGCGGAGTGATCTTCCAGTAAGATTTCTGATGAAAGGTTCTCATGACTCAAAAGCAACAATCTTGTGTCCAGGTAAGATCAAATAAAAATAAAAAAAAAAATTAAAGTGGGAATAGACCTAAAACAACAAAAAAGGATAAAACAAAGGAGAAAGGTTGCACTCGAATTGCTATAACAGGGTTGTTTATGACCCTTTCTATGTTCTGGACTCCTTGGTGAGACTATTTAACTTGAAGATGAAAGAAACTATTGCAGTTGCCAGTGCATCAGAACGTAAGAGTGGTCAAACATTATGTGCAATTTTTTAAAAAAGATATTTTAATTTACGATACAGTTTAAGAGTTTAAAAAAAACAGAGGAGAAAAAAAAGAAAATTAAGGAAAAATAAGACAAATGTTGTTAGGTACCATCGAGTGGACCATGACTCATAGAGTCCCACGAACAACAAATCCCAACCTTGCCCTCTCCTGCACCATCTTCATGCTCAAGTTTACTATGGTAGACACTATGTCAGTCCATCCTGCTGTGGGGCTTACTCACTTTTCTCTGCTCCTTCACCTTTCTCAGCATGATATCTCTCTTCCAAGGATTGATTCCTCCTGAGAATTTGCCCAAAGTTAAGTGAAAGGAAATCTCATTCTTGCCTCTACAGAGCACTCTGGTTTCATTTCCTTCAAGACAGATTTGTTCCTTCTTTTGGCAGTCTAAGATATATTTAGTACTCATCACCAACCCCACAATTTGAATGCACAGATTCTTCTTTGTTCTTCCTTATTCATTGTCTAACTTTCAGAAAAAATTGAAACCACCATGATTTAGATCAGGCACACCTTAGTCATTAAATTTGCATCCTTGCTCTTTAGTACTTTGAAGAGGTCCTTGACAGCACATTTCCTCAATACAATGAGTATTGATTTCCTAATTGCTGCTATTATGGGTGTTGATTGTGGATCCAAGTAAAATGAAAATGTTGATAACTTCAGTCTTTTCTCCATCTACCATGATATTGCCTATTGTTCCAGTGGTGAAGATTTTTGATTTCTTGACACTGAGATGTAACCCATATTAAAAACTATAGTCTTTGATCTTCAGTAAGTGTTTCAAGTCTTCTTCATTTTCTATAACCAAGGTTGTGTCATTAGCATATTGATTAATGAGTCTTCCTCTGAGACTAATACCACTTTATTCTTCATAGAGTCAAGCTTCTTGAAGTTTGCTTACCTATTCATACAAATTAGGCAAGTACAGAGAAAGGATACAATCATGATTCACATCTTTCCTGGTTCTACACAATGCAGTGTGTCCTTATTCTCCTCCAAAAAGTGCTTCTTGGTGTGTGTAGAGGTTTCACATGAGCTCAATTAAATGTTTTGGGATTCCCATTCTTCTCAACGTTTTCCATAATTTGCTTTTACCCATATCGGCAAAAGCCTTTGCATGTTGTTGTTGTTGTTATGTGCCATCGAGTCATTTGCGACTCATAGAGACTCTGTGTACAAAAGCCCTAAATGCCATTCTATCCTGTCCCAACCTCGCTGTCTCAAACACATTCATTCCCACCATTTCATTCACAGAATCGATCCGTCTCATCAAGGGTCTTGCTCTCTTGAGCCGTCCCTTCACTCTCCCAAACATGATGACCCTCTCCAAGGACTAGTCCCTCCTTGCAACAAGCCCAAAGTATGACAGATGAAGCTTCAGAATCCTTGACTCCTTGTTAGTTAAATTTGTGTCTTCTAGACTGCAGCAGTTCCATGATGCATCTTCAAAGATATGAACGTGAATCCCTATGCCCAATTCATAACAGTGCATTTAAATTCCAAAATCAATCTCCTCAAAAGTATGTGTTTCCTATTGCCAAAGGGCCCGTCAGAGTAGTGAGAGAAGATCTTCACCCTGAAACCTACAGTGTCCCTTTTCAGCAGGAAGTAGCTAAGAGAGTCCGCCGCCCCATTTTCCTTATGAATCAGGGTGAAATCTCTCTCAGGGAGGAGTGACAGGGAATGGCAAAGGACGCATGGACAAAGGAGACTAATCAGAACTGGCTTTGATGGGGACTAAGGCAACATGACAATGGAAGCTGATCCTCAAGGAATGCTGCTTTATTGGAAGTGTTTTGTGAACTTATTTTGTCATATTTGCTTTCTTATATTTGTTTGATTATATATAAAGGATTAAGAGACAAGCAAGAATGAATCCTGAAGAAAAATTATACTCATCTTGACGATCACAAAATTATGATTTAAACAAAAGAGGGGAAAATCAGGGAAGCCAAATATCAAAAGGAATAATAGTAGACCAAATGCTGTATCAGGAAATGAGGGAGGCTTAATACAAGCTGAAGGTCACCTTGTGACACAAGGGCGTTCCTTAGGAGTCAACATTGTTCTTAGTTTTTATCAAATGAACCCCTCCCTCTTGAGATTAACATAAAGAGGAACTTGGCCTTATCTGTAAAAGATTTCACCATTATCCTTTGTTTTGTACTTCCTTGTTTTTCTGTATAAATACTCAGAGAAGCATGGCTCGGTGCCTTCAGTCATGGGAACTGTTGGCCCCCTGTTTTTCACACTCTCTGTTCTATATCATTCCTGGCTGTTTGTCTCTTTATTATAAATTTATTCTATTCTTTGGGACCCTTGGTCTGCAACAGTAAAACTCAAACTCATGCCCATCAGCAAACGAATAGATAGAGAAGCTGTGGTATATTCACACAATGGAATACTATGCTGCATTGAAAAACAAGGAACTCATGAAATATTATGCAAAATGGATGACCCTGGAGGACATTATGCTGAATGAAATATCTAAGTCACAAAAGGACAAATATTGCAACATAGGGCTACTGTTGTAAAATGGGACTTCCATCATGGTTGAGGGAAGACAGAAAAGGAGGAGAGGAATGATGTATATTCCATTGAAACAGAAGAGGGAGAGATCTGTTTAAAAAGGATATATGAATGGGTATTCTTGCCATTACAGAAGTCCAGAATAAAGGCTGCATAGTGGAGTGAACTTGGGGGGAGGGAGTGCATAATAATGAAAGAGTTTTTCTTTTTCTTTTCAAGGAGAAGAGTGATTTGGGAAGGGGTGGGCAGGGAGAAAAGTGCGACAATGAATGAATGAAAATCCTAAGTCTCTTGTAAACTTTCATTGACATCAGTTTAAAAAAACCCCAAAACTCCTTAAACTTAATACAGTTGAATTAGTTCTGACTCATAATGACTCTCCATCAGGTTTCTGAAGCTGTAACTCATAGCGCGAAAAGACTGCCCTCACAGCCACTGGCGGATTTGAACTATCAGAGATGCATAGCTTTTGGTTAGCACAGCAACTGGCTACATCAGACTATGCCATCAAACCTCCCTTGATTTTAATAAATCTAATAAAATGTGTGAAAAATCTTCTGGATAAAATTACAAAATTATATTGAAAGATATTAAAGAAGACCTCAAACATAGAGAGATATATGACATTTGTATATTAAAGATTAAGTATTCATATACAGATGCCAATTGCCTCCTAAAATTGAAACAATAGGTTAATATAGTATCAAACAAAACTCTAATATGTAAATTGTAAAATTTATATGATTGTTAAATCAACAAAAAATATAGTAAAAATACACACACACACATTCACTGACACACGCCTCAGTCATACACACACACTCACTGACACACTCCTCACAGTCATTTACATGCACACACACACATTCACTGACACACTTCTCAGTCATTTACACACACACACACACACACACATACACACACACTCTTATTCATACACTCACCCCTTACATACCCCATTCACACACACACTCCTCAGTCATTCACACACACACACACACACACACACACACACATATATTCACTGACACACTCCTCACAGTCATTTACACACACACACACACACATTCACGGACACACTCCTCACAGTCATTTACACACACACACTCTTATTCATACACTCCCTCCTTACATACCCCTTTCACACACACATATTCACACATACCCCTTTCTCACACACACCAATTCACACGCTCTCCTCCCACACCTATTCTCTCTCACACACACGCACCCCCCACATTCTGCAGACATACCCACTCCACACACACCACTCTCTCTCACACACCTCCATTCATACACTTACACTGCACATACATACCCACTCTGCATGTGCACACAGTTACACACACACATCTACTCCTTCACACATCAACTCATTTACACATTTACACTGTTTTCATAGCATCTTGGGATGCTGTTCCACTCTGATGCCCTTTTATCCTGCTTGCTTGGGGCAGTGGATATGCCGATGCTGACCCGACCCTGTCTAGGTGTGCAGACACCATAGGACAGCAGTGCTCACTTTGTGCACCTCAGAGGCTCATGGGATACCTTGCAAATCACAGGGACAGGTTGCACTGTGAGCAAGGTCATGAGAGATCAAGAGGCCAAGTCTTGGGAACCTGGGGTGTTGACGGTGTTTGTACGCCTTCTCTGAGGAAGTCCAATTTCAGCCAAAGCCTGTGGGTCCAAAAGATCTCAGAAGTGTCTGGCCGAGTTCATAAATGTTTGAGAATGTGTGTGTGAAGCCGTGCGTGTGGGAAGACTGAGTGATTTTATAAACATGTAAATTACTGAGTGTAAATGTGGGGAATGAGCACTGTGTGACTGAGAACAGACGACTAAGGGAATCCATCTGTGAGACATGGGTGAGTGTGTGAGTGTGTTGAATGGATGTGTGTGAATGGCAGAGTGTAT
>NW_006399978.1:52489-54596 GCF_000299155.1 Elephantulus edwardii
ACATATATGGTGAAAGAGAAAAGAATTGATAAACACAAAATTCACTATGTGGTCTCCCACTCATTGGATTGTATAGGAACATAATAGGATTGTGGAAGGATAAACTTGTTTTGAGAAATCATCTTGGTACCTATAATATGGTAATCTTTGTTAAGATGGGTGGTAAGAAACATGGGCTCTTAATATTTTCTTTACACATAACATAAGCATTAGATGTATAGATTCTGTTATAAGTATAGGATACTTCTTTATTTCAAACATCAGGTATGTATCATTTTGTTATTAACTGCTCCTAGATGGACTCTGACTCAGCAACCCTATGTAAAATAGCACAAAACCCTGCCCAATCCTGTGCCATCTTCACTATTTCCTCACCTCTGCCTTGCATGTGGCCTTCCTAGGTGTAAAATAATCCAATAGTAAATGGAATTTGGCCCAGGTCTTAAGGACGATAAATGACATAGTCATGCCTCTACATCATGTGGTCCCTAGCCCTTTCACTATGATAGACAAAGTGCCAGCCAATAAGATTTATTTTAAGGATTATCTTCCCTCTGTAACTTGATTGAAGGTCTTGTCTTCTACATTACCCATCATGGCAGACTGGCCCCTGAGGACAATATGCCCAAGTAGGTGATTCTGAGGAGCATTCTGTTTACTCTTCCTCCAAGACAGATTTGTTTGTTTCTTTTAGCTGTCCATATTCTGTATTCTTCACTCACACCATATTTCAAAGGCAAGCTTAGGAATCTTCTTTGTTCATTGTCTAACTTTCACCAATGAGGCAGTTAAAAAAATGCCACTGTTTGGAATTATCATTAGCTGATTTTAAAATCTGCAAACAAATCCTTCTGTGGAAGAACGGGACTATTCATGATCTGTCATAATAAAGTGATTTTGACTTAATATTGCTACAAATGGCAGAGATAATTTCATATAAATTGTGAAATATTAACCCATTCCAGGATTTTCATACATCCTCAGAGCCAGAAGGAGAGCCAGAAGGAGAGCCAGAAGGAGTGAGCTCGTTAAATGATGCTGTGTGTTCAAAACACTTTTGTGTCAAGAAGCCAAACAAAACTGTCTCTAAGTGTGGTTAGACCCCCCTGACCATGTCCACAAGGGAGAGACAGGGCCTTGTCCACACACCAGTTCTGGGAAAAGAAAGTCTCTCAAGTGTTAGCCAGTTCTTCAAACAACCCCAGTTGTTCAAACAAGGAAATTGTTTTTATTATTTACTGTTTTTAATCTAGGGCCTGAAGCAAGTTCCAAGGCTTAGTTTCAAAGCTAAGCATGCACTGGGTCTGACGGAGCAACCTTTTTTTTTCTTTTTTTTTTTTTTGTCATTTACTTTACCAGGCCCCATGTACAATGAAATTAAATACTGCTCTTCCTTGCCTGTGCCAATCCTACCACCAATTAAGACTACTGTGATCCACAGGGTTTCAGTTTGCTAGTTTTTAGAATCAGATTGTCAAGTCTTTCCTCCTAGTCCACCTTAGACCAGAAGCTCCACAGAAACTGGTTCAGCATCGTAGTCACATATAAGTGTCCGCTGACAGATGGGTAATGCCTGAGCATCGACTGGAAATTGAACATGAGTCCCCTGTATAAAAGGTGAGATTCTGGCCAGAGACAGAGTTCCGCCACCAGACGGGCCCGGGAAGAGACCCAGGAAGAGCAATAATCAGCCATCCACCGCAGAACCCCAGAGGAGCGAAGACTACCCACCACTGTGCGACCCCTCTGCAGCCCGCACCTGTGTGACCCCCGACAAGCAGCGCCTAAGCCCCGCCCCCAACTCTTGGTGGTAGTGTCCAAGGCCTGCACTCCTTACCCCACTAGTCCCTTGCTTCCACGCACCTTAGCCCCCACCACAGCCATGTGACCTCAGGGCACCACCACAGATCCAGCCATCACCTGGAGCTATCAACCAAGCTGTTGTGGAACTAACTTGGCAGAAGAAAGGCCGGCTGATAGGATCTTATCTGTGTTTACTGGGGCTGATTATCTGGGAGAGCACCTAAGGGCGTGCCCACAGGTGGGGAAATTGGCCAAGCTCTCTTGGGTTCCCACCCAAAACGAGCCAGCCAGCTGGCTTCTGTGA
>NW_006399978.1:60356-129484 GCF_000299155.1 Elephantulus edwardii
TGTAAATGTTCATTAAAACTAATAAAATTTAATAAAAAAAAGAAATATTTTTAAAAATTTTTAAAAAAGGTGAGATTCTTACCATTAAACCATCAGTTTCCTTTGTTGTAAGACAAGGGTGTTGATGCCTGGTACTGCTGAAGACCACAGGGCTCAGACAGGTCACATGCCCAACTAGGATGAGATAGAGCCCACGCCAGAGCAGGGTCCATGAGCTCAGTGAATGCGGGCTGGTGAATGGAATCAGAGGCCAGAACACCCTGAATCCCAAAGCTCCTTAGAACCAGGACTCAGTGAGGGATCTCTACTGGTGAGGATGTTAAGTTCTCATTATGGTCTCTGAGCTACCAAATTATAAAGCCCCATCACTCCAAGACCCAGAGGGAGCTTGTTGCCAGAGAGTGATAGTGGTGAAGGGGTCCCCTTGATGTCCTCTCTATGGGTTCTGTAAAACTAATATCTATGATTAGGTATTATTGTCATGACAGGATTCCAGAAAGAAGGCAGCATAGTGGAGTGGACTGGGGGGGAGGGGATTATATAACAATGAAAGATTTCTTTTCTACTTTCCAAAGAGAAGGGCGAATTGGGTGGAAGGGGTGGGCAAGGGAGAAAAGTGCAACAATGAATGAAGGGAAATCCAAAGTCTCTGTAAACTTTCATTAAAATTAATAAAAAACCAAAAACAACCAAACTAGTATCTGAGATCCAGTGTTCATAGGGTTGCTATGATTCTTAGTTGACTCAACGACACTTAATAAGAAGTTTATTGCTGTTGTGTAGCGTCAAGTCAGAACCAACTTATAGCTGACCTTCCAACTCATCACTGACCCTTCCATGGGTTTTCAGAGGTAGTTAGTCACACAGGAGAAGATTGCCCATATTTCTCCTGCAAACTGACTGGTGGATTTGAACCATGTGCTTTGGGATTGACAGCATAACTCTTTACCACTAAGCCACCAATGTTCTCTAACCGCTACTCTGTTGTTGTGTGCCGTGAAATCAGAATCAACTCATAGCTGACCCTCTAGTGGTTTTTCAGAGGCTGATAATCTCTGAGAAGATATTGTCCATCCTTCTCCCTCAAAGCAGCTGGTGGATTCTAACCACATGCTATTACAATTGTAGAGCAATTTCTTACCACTTGGTTCCCTTAACTACAGTTTCCATTTGGAAAAGGGTTGTCTTTGTTATGTTAATTAGGCAGATTGTTCTTGTTGCTGTTGTGTGCTGTTCAGTCAGAACCAACTCTTAGCTGACCTTCCAGAAGGTTTTTAGAGGCAGTAAATAACAAGGGATTGTCTTTCTCCCCGGAGGCAGGATTAGACATTGATTTAATTTCATTATATACACTCTGTGGGCTGCAGAACAATGTAAATTGGGCTTTTGTTGGGCAGAAAACTCTGTATATGTCTCTCAAGTAAATTTGGTTCACTGTGTAGTTTAGTTCTGCATCTTTGTAGTGTTTCTCTCTGTCTTGTTTTTCAGTAAGAGAGATGTGTTGAAGTCTCCTACCACTGTTGTGGTGTTGTCTATTTCTTTCTTCCAGTCTGTTAATGTTTGTTTTGTATATTTTTCAGTTCTATCAGTTGGAGCATAGATATTACTTGTGGTTACATCTTTTTGTTCTTTGTGCCTCTTAGCATTTTATAATGCCTTTCCTTGTCTCTAAGCTGTTTTTTACCTTGCAGTCTATTTTATTAGAGATTAATATTGCCATTCCTGCCATACTTTTCTTTTGGCTGCCAATTGCTTGATATATATTTTCCCCCTTCCTATGATTTTCAGTGTACCATTGTAAACACTATATTGATGAGTTTTGGGGTTGTTGGTTTGTGTTTGTGTGGTTTTAAAAAATTTACTTATTTTGCTACTCTTTTTCTCTTAATTGGTATGATTAAGAAATTCACATCTAGTGTGATTATTGATAGGCAAGGTTCTCAGGCCATAGTGCTATAAAAATGAAAAATAAATAACAAGAGATAAAAAAGGGGAAAAAACCCCCACCCAACCTGAAACTAAATAGCATCTTGCTAGATCATTGCTGAGCTCTGGTGATCTAGTGGCAAGAAGCTGTGCTGTAATCCCAAAGTAAACTGCTAACGGCCACCAGCTGCTCCACAGGAGAAGGATGGGCAATCTCCTCCCATGCGATAAAATGCCTCTGAAAACCTGAAGGAGGGTCAGCTATGCATCACTTCTGACTCTGTGGTACACAACAACAACAACAACATATACACTCTACTCTTGGGGATTATTTCTTGGTAGTATTAAGGACCCTTGTCACAACTGGGGATAAGGTTTTAGGAATGAATGGAATGCCAATTGATATATTTCAACTAAGAGATGCAGACCTGGATGTGCTTACCAGTCTGTGCCAAGAATTTTTTAATACAGTGACTTGACTAGAAAAGATGTATATCTTGTCCCACTGGGGGGGGGGAGTGATTCAGCAAATGTGGAAATTATTGAGCAATATTGAACAATATCATATACAAGTCAAATCTTGCTGGAGCTTATGAGAAATATGACTGGCTAGAACAGTACATTCACAGAGAACTCCTAGAAATTCAAGCTGAATTCTGAAGAGTCTGTGGAATGAAGAATGTAATTTCTAATGACAGGTGGATCTTGGCCAGAAATTGAGAATACTAGAAAGATATTGTGTTTTATTGACTATGCAAAGGCATTTGACTGTGTGGATCAAAACACATTATGAAGAAGAGAAGAATGGGAATTATTGAGAAGAATAAGAATACCAGAACACCTAACTGTATTCATGTGAAACCTATACATAGCCTGAGAAGCAGTTTCCAAGAAGAACAAGGGAACATTGCACAGTTTAAAATCAGGTAAGGTGTGTGTTTAGATTGTATCCTTTCTCTAAACCTACTCAATCTGCATGCTGAGCAAATAATTTGAGAAATTAGACTACATGAAGAAAAATGTGGTATCAGGATTGAAGGAAGACTCATCAACAGCCTGTGTTATGCATTTGTTAAAATGAAGAGGACTTGAAACACTTGCTGCAGAAACAACACTATGCACACTACAACCTTCAATTACATCTCAACATCAAGAAAACAGAGTTCCTCACTATACTAATAGGCAACATCATGAAAGATGGAAAAAAGATTGAAATTATCAACACTTTTATTGTACTTGGATTCACAATCGACATTCATGGTGACTGTAGTCAAGAAATCAAAAGACCTGCTACATTAGGAAAATCTGCTGTCAAGAACTGCCCAAAGTGTAAAAAGCAGGAATGTCAGTTTATAGACTAAGAGGCACCTGATCCAAGCCTTAGTGTTTTGTTTTGGGGTGGTATTTTTTTTCTCAGTTGTTTCTATGTTTCTGAAAGTTAGGCAATGAGTAAGGATGACAGAAGAAGAATGGATCCCTCTGAATTGGGTTGTTAGAGGGGAGTACTGCATCTCCTGTTGACTGTCAAAAGAGCAAACAGAATTGTCTTGAAGGAAGTACAACCAGCATGCTACTTAAAGGCAAGGATGACCTCTGGTGACCCAGTGGTAAGAAGCTGTGCTACAATTCCAAAGGTAAAAGGTTCAAATCGACCAGCTGTTACTCGGGAGAAAGATGAGAAATCTGCTCCCATGAGATTTACTGCTTCTGAAAACACACCAGAGGGTCAGCAATGGGCTGGTTCTGGCTCTATGATATATAACACCAATACTACTATTTGGTCAGGATAATTGTGCATTATTATGTAGTTTCTATTTTATATCATTATATACATGTCATTGGGGGACACACAGGTAAAGTTGTGATGGATAGTATTTTATCATTATAGCATTGTACTTCAAGATAGATATTGAAATGTTCTTTGTATTGATGAACCCAACTCCAGCTTTTCATTTCTGGCCTAGTAGATTAACTAGTCTGATTCTAAATGGCCAGATCCAGTACATTGCAGCTCTTTAATGCCAAGTATATCTTTTAGTGCACTTTGGTGGCCTGGTAGTTAGAGTTCCACTGCCAACTTGCAGGAAGGTGGTTGAATGATTTATAGCCCTGTTAGAACCTGATGGAGGGTCAGCTATGAATTGGTTCCAACTTAACAGCAATGCATGGTGTCTGTTGTTTTATCTGTCTTTATGTGTTTCATATCATTTTTACAACTTCCAATTTTCCTAGATTATACTTTATATATTTCCTGTTTTTCCTATTAATGGGCTTTTGCAGCTGTTTCTTCTTGTTTAGGGGAGCTCTGGTGTCTTAGTAGTAAGATATTGTGCTGCCAACTTGAAGATATACAGTTCAAATCCCCCAGCTGCTCTGTGGGAGAAAGATGATAATTCTCCTTATATTTGATTTACTGTCTCTGAAAACCCACCGGAGAGTCAGCTATGTGCCGATTCTGAGTTGACAGTACAAAACAACAACTCCTCATGTGAAGTCATTTCACATGAAGCAAATTACTTCATCGAGGAAAAGCTTTACTCTCTCCATATCATTAAAGGAACTATTTTGTGGAGGCAGCTTGTCCAGTCATGTTTTGAAGGCTTCCAGCCTGAGCACCTCATTTTCTGGCACTGTGTAAGACCACGCTTCACTGCTATACATAGGGTTTTCAAGGACTTATTCTTTCAGATATGGATGTCCAATCTTGTTTCCTATATCCTGATCTGGAATCTCTGCTGATACCGCTCTACAATGGATAACCTTCCTGGTATTCGAAATACTGGTGACATAACTTTCAGCATCACAGCAACACAAAAACCACAGCAGTACAAACTGATGGATGGTGACTCTATCCCCTACACCCTGCATGTGCACATGCATACACAGACACACACATCCCCCACAGTTGCCCTGATCTAAAGAATCTTCCTCTTCGCTCTCCCCTCCCCCTCCACAAAACCAGTCCATTGTCACGTGGCCTTTCTGATGCAGTTTGCAGCCAATTTTATTAGAAATACCTGGCTCCAATTTGGGACAGCACAAAGGAACATCCCTTACAGATCTACCAAGGCAGATGGTTGAGGCCATTGTGATTTTATGTTGTTGTTGTTGTTAGATGTCATCCACTCGAGTTTGACTTATAGTGACCCTATGAACAACAGATCTGAACCCTGTCCTATCCTCTGTCATCCTCATGACCTCTGACACACTTGAGCCCATTATGGCCCTCACTGTGTCAACCCACCTCACGGAGGGTGTCTCTTTCCAAGGAATTACCTCTCCTAACAACATCTCCAAAGTATGCAAGATGAAGCTTCACCAACCTGGCCTCTAAGAAGAACTCTGGCTGCACTTTCTCCAAGACATATGTGTTTTTCCTTTCGGTAGTTCAACATCACAACTCTAAGGTATAGGTTCTTCTGTCATTCTTCATTTTCCAGCTTTCAGATGCATAACAAATGATTGAAAAGACTATCGCTGGAACCAGGCATACATTAGGCATTAAACTGAAATCATTGGTCCTCAGTGATTTGGAGAGGTTGCTGACAGCAGACTTTCCCAATATAGCACGTCTCCTGATTTCCTGGTTGCTGGAACTATGGGTGTTGATTGTGAATCGAGTAAGATGAATTTGTTTACAACATCAATATTTTCTCCATTTATCATGATGTTGCCTATTGGCCCTGTGATAAGGATTTTATTGTTGTTGTTGTGTAACATCAAATCAGAATCAATTCATAGCTGACTCTTTGCAGTCTTCAATATGGATTGCAGCTCAACATCAAGAAAACAAAGATTCTCAACACTAGGTCAATTGGCAACATCATGATAGATAGTGAAGAGACTGAGAGCATTAACAGCTTCAGTTTGCTTGGCTCCACAATCAACACTCTTGGTACCAGAAGTCAGGAAATTAAAAGATGAATTGCATTGGGGAAAGTCTGCTGTCAGAGACCTCTCCAAAGTACTGAAGAGCAATGATATAAGTCTAGAAACTAAGGTGTCCTTGATCCAGGCCTGGTCTTCACAATTACTGGCTGCGTGTCAGAGACATGGACAATGACTAAGAGTGACAGAAGAAGAATCAATGATTTTGAGTTGTGGTGCTGGCAAAGAGCATTGAACATACCATGGACTGCCAAGAGAACAAACAGTTCTATCCGGGAGATGGTAAAACCAAGTTGCTCCTTGGAGGTAAGGATTTTAAAGCTCTGTCTCACATACTTTGGACATATTGCCAGGAGGGACCAGTCCTTGGAGAAGCACATCATGCTTGGAAGGGTGCAGGGACAGCCAAGAGAGGAAGACCCTTGATGATATGGATTAATACAGGAACTGGGGTAATGGAGGTAGATGTGTCAGAGGCAGTAAGATTGGCTCAGGATAGGGCAGGTTTCAGAGTTATTGTGCGTTGAGTTGCTATGAGTCTCAGTTGACTTGATGATACCTAACAACAACAATTGTCCAGGGGGAGATTGTCCGTCTTCCTCCTTTGAAGAAGTTAACAGATTCAAACCACATGTTTTCAGGTTGGCAGCTCAACTCCTTACCACTAAACCATCAGAGCTCCTTAAGGACTTTTTAAAAAATTATTCTTTTCATTCACATTGTGTTTCATATGTTCATTCCTGTATATTATGTTTTATAAAATTAATCATCATTGATCTATACCTAATATCACCCTTTCTTTTCAGATCTCCACTGGATCTTTCCTAATTCCCTAACCCCCTCCGTTCCATCCATCAACTCTATTACTTTGTGTTTTCCCCACTCCCTACCCTTAGTCCTGCTTTCCACTCCCCTTTTGTCTTTGTGTATCCATATACATCTTATTAGTTATCCTGTTTTTACAATAATGGTTTTATGCAGTATTTGTCCTTCTGGGACTGAGTTAGTTCACTTAGCATACTGCTGTACAGTCCCTCCCAAATAATGTAGTAATTTTCAAAACCAATGCTCCTGGTGCTATGTAATTTTGCATCATGTGAATGTACCACAATTTCTCAACCAAGTTGTTTGTTGATGGACATTTGGGCTGTTTCCAGGTTTTTGTTATTGTGAATAATGCTGTTATGAACATTGGTGTACAAATGTCTATTTATATCTCAGTTCTTTTTCCCTTGTATTCCTAGCAGTGGAATAGCTAGATCTATGCCCCAGGTCTCCTTAAGGACTTTATAGACAGCCCAAATTGACCCTCTGCTAAATCTTACTCTCTACTTCCCCCAAGTTAACACTCAATCTTAAGAACACTCTTCAAAACAGTCCCTGCCTCCCAGGAAACCTAACTTAGGACAGAAGTATGTGGACCTATCTATGCCTCAGTTATTTTCTTCTGTAACATCACAAAGTTGTGGTAAGGTTTGAAATAGTTAATGCACATAAAAGAAGAGCACTGGGCACCTACTTAATACCCAGTTATGTGTAACAGGCAAATGTTACACAGTCCTTTGCTATCTTCATGATCATTTGTTTACTTATTTGACTCTGTTGCTAAGTCTATCATGTCAATTCATCTCATTGAGAGTTTGTCTTCATAGAAACTGACCCTTAACCAGACATATCCTTCTATAGACATGATTTTTCCTGAGGACATTTCCAAAGAAAGTAAGATATGATCAAAGAAGATGAGGATGACACAGGATAGGGCAAAGTTCATAGCCGTAGTTCATAGAGTCACTACAAGTTGACTTGATGTCACACGCAGCAACATACTTGTTTATAGGGAGCTTTGGAGGTACAATAGCAAGCTGCATTGCTAAGATATAGGCTATGAATCTCTCTGGTGTTTCAAAACCACCAGTGGTTCTAAAAGAGATGGGTGGCTGAGTTCTTATATTTATTTCTAGCATCAGAATCCAGTATAGGGCTGTTGCTGTTGTTGTTATGTGCTGTCGAGTCACCTGCGACCCATAACAACCCTATGTGGAATAGCTCTGAACCCTGCCCTGTCCTGAGCCAACCTTACTGTCTCTGACGTACGTACTCCCATTACCCCAGTCACTAAATCAATCCATCTCATCGAGGGTCTTCCTATTCTGTGCTGTCCCTCCACCCTCCCAAGCATGACATCCCTTTCCAATGACTGGTCCCTCCTTGCAACATGTTCAAAGTATGTCAGATGAAGCTTCAGAATCCTTGCCTCCAAGGAGCAGCCTGGACTCACCCGCTCCAGGATGAACTGGTTTGTTCTCCTAGCAGTTAATGGTATATTCAATACTCTTCTCCAGCACCACAGCTCAAAGGCATAAATTCTACTTCTGTCATCCCTAGTATGAGTCAAAACAGCTCAAAGGCAGTGAGTTTGAGTTTGAACATTGCTTTTAAGAAACATTCCATTAGTAACTCTGTGCATACGTCCTCTGAGAACATAAACTGTTAGAGCTCTAGCAAGACATCAACTCTGACACTGATGTGATTCGTTAGGTTAAAGATTCTCAGATCATAAGATGACACCCATAGCTCTAAGAAAGGTATCCACTTTCTAAATAAAAATGGCTCTATTTCCAATTAACACATTCTACAATTAAACCACTTGTACATGAGTCATAAGTCTCAGTTTGGGGAGTTACAAATCCTTTCTCTTTGTGCAGCCACATTTTCATCCTGGATCATAAAAAACCTTCCCTAGTACTCATTTCTTCCTCAAATAGTTGCCCAATGGACTGATTTCTCTGCTTTGTTAAGTGAACTCTCTTTCATGACTTTAGTGAATGCCAAAACTTCTAGATAATAGATGATAACATCATTGCAGACTCCCTGATAGAGTACAAATACTAACCCTAAACTTGTAACTGCTATTTTCTTTTTAAACAAATATAACGCTAGCTCTAACAATAATGCATTTATTGCTGAACAAACTTAGCTAAAGGTCAGCCTCAAGAATTTTATTTCAAGCCTTCATCGTGGGCTTTCTGAAAAGCACCACACTGAATGGAAGGTTATATAAATCAGGTTTGGTCAGGCTTTGCAAGGGCTTAGGAAGTGAGATCACTATCAAGAATCCTTTCCTTTCAAGCGTCATGCTTCACAAAAGAGCAGGGCCCAGGTGGCAGGTTCTATTTTCATCTTATCCCTTGGGAGTTTCTCCCCACAACTGGGTGTCCCCTGGTCCAGGAGCTTGTCTCAGTCCAGGCTGACAGTGTCAGAAGGGTGAAGAAAAGAAGGTAAAGGAAGAAGAAAAGCAGAGAGTAGACCTGAGTGGGACAGGAAAAGCATGGAGGAATCATTTCCTCCTTAAGATACCGAGATCTTTAACCTAATTTCGTATGTATTTGGAGAAAGGTGCGATGTAAGGCAGGTCCACAGGGATGTGGAAGAGAAGTTTAGACTGAGGATAGACCAAACACAAGGTCTGAGGTCCCAAAGAAAGACACAATTTACAAAAAGTCATTGGATAGAATATGCTTTACTTATGTAGGGAAGAAACAGCAGTCAGCGTCAGTAATGGACATAGGTCCCCCATGGCCACCATAGGGATGGTGGTCGGTATGTACTCTTCTTGTGCTGCAGAAAATGGACCTCCTTCCGTCCATGCTCTGAATAGATATACAAACAAGTTTGGTCCAGTGCTACACAATGCATAAGCAGAATGGGAAAATTTGCTGTGTACCTAGAATTGGTAGAAAGTGTCCATGACAAGGAAGAAGAAATTGGAACCGAGGGAGCCTCAGTTCGCAGCCTCCATCATTCAAGGTTTAAGGCTTCTAATCATTCAGTATGGGTGAGAATCAGAAAGACTGTTTTCCACATTTCCTGCAAGCAAGCAAATCTTAACACCTGAGCAACTCTGTTTGATTCTAGTTTGCATAGTGTGTCTAAGATTGTACTCTATTGTTTTATTGGATAGACTCTACTGTTTTAAAATATTTGAATGACTGGTATTGGAGATAGAATTTAGACTAGGTTGTACCATTCTGAGTTATCTCATCCCATTTCCACTATTGTTATTGTTGGGAGCCATCAGGTCAACTATGACTCATTACAACACTGTGAACAGTGAATGGAGCCTTGCCTTCTCCTGTGGCATCTTTATGACCTCCCTACAGGCAGGTCAGCCCTTGTTGTAGTTACTGTGTCAATTCATCTAGTTGAGGGTTCTCATCCTTCCCTGATTTTCAATGCCTAATGTGAAATGAGAACCCCAGAAACAAAACATTACTCCAGAGAAACCTGTGTATCAACAAAGTCAGTCACACAAACAGGACTAGGAGATACTGCATGGTTTAAAAATCAGAAAAGATATGCATCAGGATTGTATCCTCACACTATACCTATTAAACGTGTATGCTGAGCAAATCCTCTGAAATTAGACTGTATCAAGAAGAATGTGACATCAGGATTGAAAGAAGACTCGTCAATAGTCTGCACTGTGTAGATGACACAACCTTCCTTGCATCCTGAAAGTGAAAAGGACCTGAGGCACTTGCTGCAGAAGATCAGACAACACAGCCATCAGTATGCATTACATCTCAACATCAAGAAAATAATGTTCACAAAATAAGAGCAATAGGCTAATTCCTGCAAGGTTCGGAAAAGACTGATTGTCACTGATTTCATTTTACTTAGATTGATAATCAACATCCACAGAAGCAGCAGTCAAGAAATCCATAACGGTGTTACATGGGGAAAACCTGTGGTCAAGGACCTCTTTAAAGTGTGAAAGAGCAAGGATGTCAGTTTCTAGACTAAAGTATGCTTGGTACAGGTGATGATATTTTCTATTGCATCTTATGCTACTGAGAGTTAGACCATGAAGAAGGAAGAGTAAAGAAGAATCGATGCCTTTGTGGTATTGGTGATGATCATGGAAATATCACTGACTGCCAAAAGAACACCTTTTTTTAAAAAAAGGCGGGGGAAACCAGGGTGCTCCTTGGAGTCAAGGATGCTGAGATTTCATCATATATACTTTGGGTATGTTGTGATAAGAGATAAGACTTTGGAAAAGGACATTATGCTTGGAAACAGGATCAGACAGAGAAGGACAGAAAAATTTTAAGAGCGATTCACACACTGGCTACAACAATGGTTTTGAGGACAGCAGAGATTAAGGATAGCGCTGGATCACAGAATTGCTATAGTCAGAGTTGACTCAATAACACCTAGCAATAACTCATGCGTTGTTGTTCTTGTTGATAGGTGTCATTGAGTCAAGTATGACTCATAGCGACCCTATGAACAAAAGATCTGAACCCAGTCCTGTCCTGTGCCATCTTCACACTTCCTTACACACAAGAACCCATTGCAGCAGTCACCATGTCAATCCACTTGGTTGAGAGTCTTCCTCTCCTTCCTTGACCCTCCACCCTTCCCAACATCATGTCCCTCCCCTAGGAATAGCAACTCTTAGCAAAATGTCCAAAGTATGTGAGGTGAAGCCTCATCATTTTTGTCTCCAAAGACCGCTCCTGCTGCACCCTTTCCAAGATATATCTGTTCATTCTCTTGGCCATCCATGAAATGTTCAGTGCTCTTCTCCAACACCACAGCTCAAAGGCATCAAGTGTTTCTCTGTCATCCTTATGCATTGTCCAGCTCTCAGATGCATAGCAATAATCACAAAGACTATGGTCTGAATTAGATGCACCTTAGTCCTCAAACTAACATCACTACTCCTCAATAATTTGGAAAGTTTCCTAACTGTAGATTTTCCCTGTGCAATGCATCTCTTTAGTTCCTGACTGCTCATACTAAGGATGTTAACTGTTAATAACTCTTGTAGGAATCAATTTTTTTAAATTATAAAAATTTTTCTATATTTTAATGGAGAGACATAACCAGAAGAAAACAAAAATACTTTCAAAATACAGCATCATTACCAAAATACATGCAAGTATTTCCATAAAATAGTGTTTTTCATTTTAAGCATTTCATTTTATCAGCCTTCTTAGAGTTTTCATTCTGAAGTCCTGACATATTCTAGTGCAGTTTTATAAAATAGTCATTCTATCTATCATTTTACTGATCCACACCAACTGGTATATTTATAAGTACTCTGTTACATAGACAGTCCAGAAATCCATTTTTAAGAAAATTTTAAAGAAAATATGTGGAAAAAAATTTGCTGGGCAAATGTAACTTTAAAACAAGCTTGTAGGTTAGAGAAACACTGAATACCCTCCAACACCAACTCCCCAGTGCCTCCTGATGTCCTCCTATCTGGACAGTGAGGTGGGGAAGGAAAGAGAAACCACAGGTGCAATTTTAACCCACATATACTGAATTAGGAATGTCACTTCCTTCCTGAACCCCTTCGACAATACCTCTGCACTGTTGTTGTTGTAATGTGCTTTGGAGTTGACTGCGACTTAGAGCAACCCTATAAAGAGCACATTTGAATCTTGCACCATCTTCACTATCCCTGACACACTTCAGTCCATTGTAAGAATCACGATGTCAATCCACCTTGTGGGTCTTCTTCTCTTACTCTGACCATCTTCCGTTCTAAGCACTGTCCTAACATATCTAAAATATGTGAGATGGAGTTGAACCATCTTTGCCTTTAAGAAGTGAAACAATGAATGAATGGAAATCCAAAGTCTCTGTAAATTTTCATTAAAATTAATAATAATTTTAAAAAGGTTAAAAGAAAATAGAAGTACCCTGATTTCACTTTGTCCAAGACAGCAAGACAGACCTGTTTGTTCTCTTGGCTGCCCATGGGATATTCCATACATAACAACTCTAACACAACAATTCAAAGGCATCAATTCTTCTTCTGTCAGCCTTTATTTATTGTCTGATTTTCATGTGCATAATAAGCAATTGAGAAGACTATGTTTTGGGTTTGCCCACTTAGTTTGTTCGGGGTTTTTTTAAGGTTAAAGTAAAGGCAGTTTATTAGAAAAATTACATTCCAGAGACATAAACGGGTCACTCTCCAAGGAAAGAAAAGGGTTTAGAGGATGCCACCTTAGTCTTTTAACTGACATCATTACTCTTTAATATTCTGGAGAGGTTCCTGACAGCAGATTTTCCTAATGCAATTTGTCTTTTTATTTCTTGGCTGCTAGTATCAAGGTTTGGTTATGTAACCATGCAAGCTGAAATCACTGACAACGCCAAGCTGTTCTCCATCTATTATCATACTGCCTATTGACCCAGTGGTGAGAATTTTTTATTTTCTTGATGTTGAAGCAAGCCTTTCAAATCCTCACTTTCAGGGAGTAAGTTTGTGTCATCTAGTTATAGTCTCACTGAGTGAGCCTAGGCTGCTGCTACTCAGCTCATCCTTTGGGCTTTACAGGGCCTACATCTGCCTCACTGAGAGACTTCTGGCTGCTACCACTCAGCCTGGCTTTTAGGTCTTTCTGAACCTGAACCTACTTCACTGAGGGAGCCCCTGCTTCTACCCACTTCATGATATCTGTATGTTTGCTTGTCCTCAGAGTTTTGTTTTAGGGGTATAATACTTGTCAATTTCTTGTATTAGGGGAATTATTTGTAAGTTGTTGGTTTTTATAGTTTAGATGTGTGTATGCATGCTTGCTTACTGTCTGCCTGGATGTGTAAAACCTGTCAGTTGCTGTACTAAAGTAGAACTCCCAGATTAAGACAGATTAAAAAGATTAAGAAGAACTGGCTATCCATTTCTGAAAAACAGGCCTTCAAAACTCCGATGAACAATAGAGGAATACTTTTAGATAGAATATTGAAGGTAGAACCCTCATTGGAATCCACTAAAAAATGAAGAGGACAGCTGCAAACAACTATTAGTAATTGGAAGGTGGAATGTACGAAATACCCATTTAGGAAAATTTTATGTCATAAAAAATGAAATGGAACCCATAAAGACTGATAATTCTCACCACTAATGAGTCAAGATGGACTGGCATTGGCCCTTGCGCTGAAAATTAATTAAATGAGCAAAGGTGGTAGGGCCTGCAGCCCTCGGGCCTGGTGTTAATTGTGTTTGGGATGAACATTCTTCTAAGTGGTACAGCAATGGTCTGTCAATCTGCTGTACTAAGGTAACTTGGGGTTGCTGTGATGCTGAATGCTCTGCCACCAGCGTGTCAAATACCATGAAGCTTACCATTGTGGACAGTGTTTGGTGACGTTCCCAGATTCATTCAAGTTTGGAAGCAGGAGTGGCATCCACTTCCTAAACCACATGCCTCTGGAAACTGAACACAGAGAAATTATGATAGTTATAGAACAGGTTTCAGGTCTTTTGTTCATAGGGTAGCTATGACTCAATGGCACTTAACAACAACAGCAACAACAATGTTGCTATTAGATACAATTGACCTATCTCTGATTTATGACAACCCTCTGTACAACAGACATTACTTACCTGATCCTTCACCATCTTCACAATCTCTTTTATGTTTAAACCCATTGTTGTAATCTCTATAGAAATCCTTCATCTTATAGAGGGTCTTCCTCTCTTTCACCCACTCTCTACTTCTACAAACATCATGTCTTAATGTTTAGTCTTTTTTAATAAGTGTTTCAAATTCTCACCTTTCAAAACCAAGGCTGTGTCATTTGCATATTGCAGGTTGTTGAGGAGTCTTCCCTCTAATCTGATGCCACATTGTTCTTCATAGAATTCACCTTCTCAGATTATTTGCTCAAAATATAAATTATTTATACACTGAAAACTTGTTTGGATTATTTGTGCAGCATATAAATTGAATGTATCTAGTAGGATGGTGTGTTGTGTTGTTTTTTGTTGTTTTTTTTAATTTTAAGTCATACATTACCTCATTTGAATGACTTGTATAGGTTTTGAATGAGCACCATTAAGTGTTCTGGAATTTCATTTCTTCTCAATGTTACTCATAATTTATCATGATCCACACAGTCAAATACTTTACATAGTCGATAAAATACAAGGAAACATCTTTCTGGTAGTCTCCATTTCTGCCAAGATCCATTTGACATCAATAATGTTATTTCTTGCTTTACAACCTCCTCTGAATCCATCTTGAATTTTTGGCAATTCCTTGTTGATATACTGTAAGAACCATTTTAAAATAATCTTGCAGGATTACACTTGGGTGTGATATTAATGATGATGTTTGATAATTTCAGTATATTGTTTATAACTTTTTCTGGGGGAGATTGGGAACAAATATAGTTCTATTCCAATCAGTTGTCCAGGTCTTTTATATTTGTTGGCAGAAACTGGTGAGCATGTCTAAGATTACATCTATTTCCTTAATTGGTTTACTATCACTTCTTGGGCTTCCTTTTTATTAATGCCTTCAGTGTAGCTTGGATTTCTTTCTTCAATATCATTAGCTCTTAATCCTATGCTGTTGTTTTTATGTGCCGTCAAGTCACCTGCGACCCATAGAAACCCTATGTACAGCAGAAGCCCCAGGAATCAATGGTATACCAACTGACATATTTCAGCTAACAGATGTTGCCCTGTACGTGCTCACCAAGTTGTGCCAAGAAATCTGGAGAACAACCACTTGGCCAACTGACTGGAAGAGATCTATATTTGTTCCCATCCCAAAGAAAGGTGACCCAACAGAGTGTGGAAACTATAGAACAATATCATTGATTTCACATGCAATCAAGATTCTACTGAAAATTATCCAAAAATGACTGGAACAGCACGTCAGCAGAGAACTGCCGGAAATCCAGGCTGGGTTTAGAAGGGGTCGTGGTACCAGGGATACTGTAGCTGATGTAGATGGATCTTAGCTGAAAGCAGGGAATACCAGGGGAATGTCTATCTGGGTTTCATTGACTATGCAAAGGCATTTGACTGTATGGATCATAACAAACTGTGGTTGACTCTGAGAAGAATGGGAATCTCAGAATACTTGATTGTTCTAATGTGAAACCTATACTTGGACCAGGAGGCAGTCGTCAGAGCAGAGCAGGGTAACACTGCATAGTTCAAAATTGGGAAGGGCATACGTCAGAGAAGCGTCCTATCTCCATACCTTTTCAACCTGTATGCAGAACAGATCATTTGGGAGGCTGGGCTCTATGAGGAGAAATGTGGGGTCAAGATTGGTGGACGATTTATCAACAATCTGCGTTATGCAGATGACACAACCCTGCTTGCTGAAACTGAGGAGGACCTGAAGGGCTTGTTGCAGAGGGTCAAGGACTGCAGCCTCCAATATGGATTGAGGCTCAATGTCAAGAAGACAAAGATTCTCACCACTGGGCCAATTGGCAGCAGTAGGATGGATGGTGAAGGGATTGAGATTGTTCACAGCTTTATTTGTTTGGATCCAATCAACACTCTTGGCACCGGTAGCCAGGAAATTAAAAGACGTATTGCCATGGGAAAGTCTGCTGTTAGGGACCTCTCCAAAGTACTGAAGAGCAATGGTGTGTCTCTGGAGACTAAGGTGCCTCTGATACAGGCCATGGTCTTTGCAATCACTTGTTATTCATCAGATCTGGACAATGCTTGGTAGCATGGAGGGACAGAGCAGGAAGGGAAGGCCCTCTATGAGGTGGATTGATTCAGTGACTGGGATAATCGGGATGAGTGTGTCAGAGACAGTGCAAATGGCACAGGACAGAGCAGAGTTTAGGGCTGTTGTACATCGGGTCGCTATGAGTTGCAAGCGACTCTACGGCACATAACAACATAACAACAACCATAGACTTCAAGCAATGTACACCTATAATTTTTAGTTGTGTGGAGTTGATTTCAACTCTTGCTACCTAAGTGTGCAAAGTGGAGCTGTACTTCATAGGCTTTTCAAGGCTGAAATTTCTTAAAACTAATCGTTGTTTGGTTGGTTCTACACACCAAATTTTGAGCTTGTACTTGAGCATGTTGTAAGGAGGGACCAGTCCTTACAGAGGGATGTCAAGCTTGGAAGGATGGAGGGACAGCACAAGAGAGGAAGATACTAATTGAGATACATTGATTCAGTGACTGGGGTAATGGGGGTATGTGTGTGTCATAGAAAAAAAGGTTGGCATAGGATAGAGTAGGTTTTAGGGCTGTTGCACATAGGGTCACTGTGAGTCACCTGACTGTTGTTGTCTACCTGACTAGATGACACATAAAAACAACAACTGTTGAGCACTGAACTTGTTGTTATGTGCTGTCAAATCGAAATCAACTCACAGTTGATTCTCCAGTGGGTTTCAGAGACAGAAAATTGCCCGGGACAAGATTATCCATCCTTCTTCTGCAAAGAAGCTGATGGATCTGAACCTCATGCCTTTGAATTGACAGCTCAACTCCTTACCACTAGGCTATGAGAGCTCCCTGAACCCTATAGACGGTGGATGAAAATAAGGGAAAACCTCCCAAGGTGACTTGACATAATAACCACAAAATGGACTCAGACATACCCATATACGGTGATGCTGCAAGATTGGACTAAGCTTTGTTGTTATTCATGGGCCAGCACAAGTCGGCACCAGCTCGACACCAACTAATAAGGGCAAAAAGTAACAATTACTTTCATACTTCTCTGAGATGGGTGAGAAACATTCATTAGCTCCACGGTAGTATCTCCATTCACAATAGTGTGACATGGGCCTGAAGCCCACCCTGGAGAAAAGCAAAACCACTGGATTTATAATCATCTGCACAATTATTCCTTGCGGTTAAGGTGATCCATAAATCATTACAAGAGAAAGTTGAAACAATCTCCACCAAAAGAGCGCACAACACAAATATCAAATGAAGAAAGAGAAAGTGGATAATATTAAATTAAGGAACTCGGGGTATAGTGTGTTACACATTGGTCAGATCACCAGAAGGTCATTTGTTTGAATCCACCAGCTGCCCCATTGGAGAAAGAGGCTTGCTTCCATTACGATTTAGCACCTTGAAAACCTGATGGGCACCAGGAGAATGGCTGTGGGCTGTGAAAAGTCTGTATATTTTACTGTGGCTGGTCGCCCTCAATTGCTTTTTGCTCACGGGGGTGCCACACACAACAGAACAAACCACTGTCTGGTCCTGCGCTATCTTTCTGACTGCTGGTCCGCTCAAGTCCTTTGTTGTAGCCACTGTGTAATTTGAATACCTTCCAACCTAGGAGGCTTATTGTCAATGCTGAATAATGCTTTGTTGGAATCCATAGGATTTTCATTGGCTAATTTTCAGAAGTAGATAGCCAGACATTTTTTCTTAGTCTATCTTAGTCTAGAAAATTCTACTAAAACCTGTCCACGGTGGATGATCCTGCTGATATTTTAAATATTTGTGGCTTTGCTTCCAGCATCCTAGTGACACACAAACCACCATCATATTGACACACTGATCGATATACAGTTCCCTGTGTACTAAAATAAATGAGGACTATAAAACCCACAGTTATCAGGAGTGTCTGCAAAGGAAACACTATAACGTTTACAGCTAGCACTAAAGAAAAATAAAATTTATTGGCAATCACCCCTGAACTATGCAGAATAAATAATAAAATTTCACCTCTAGAAATATTTTCTAAAGGTTGGAAGGCTATACTTTTAAACAGAAACAAAGCAGAAAATGATTCTTACAGCATTCAAAGCACTATACTTCATACCATGGGAAGACAAAATGAATAGTCAAGATGTAGCCATTTATTGAGAGGAGCAGGTCAGTTGCCAGGTAAGTAGCAGCCAGTGTCCCTTCTGTTCTGCAGGACGCTCTGATGGCTTAGACCTTAGGGACTTGCACTGCTAACCCAAAGACCTTGCCTCTGCAGCAGTTCAAATATACCCCTTGTTTCATGGATGATCTCCTCCCATGCAATTTGCAACCTCAGAAAACCCTCTGGAGGGTCAGCTATGAGTCACTTCTGACTCAACAGCAATGAATTGAGTGATTTCTGTTTTGTAACTCTTGTTGTTAGGGACTGTCAAGTCACAACTGCCTCGTAGCTGACCCTCCAGCCGCAATAAATCACACAGGAAGAGATTGCTCATCTTTTTGCGCACAGGCAGGCTTGAACCATGTGCCTTTGGGCTGGGAACATAACTCCTTGCCAATAAGCTGCCGGAGTTCCCTAGGTAGTTATAACTCCAAACACTTATTCCTTGATAATGGGGAAAAATTTAACTATAGATGTTCCCAGAGTCCTTCTCATGTCCTGACTCAGAATACTCCTCCATTGTCCTCATAGATGACCATGGATGCCTCCTATGATTGCCTCCCACATGGCTTCTTCTATATGATGGCACAGGGAACATGAAAATGTCAGAGAAGAGTCCTGATTTCTCTGCCCAGCGTGCCCTGCTGAGGGTCCTTCACCCCAGTCCTTTCTCCTCTCTTCCATTCATTCACTTTACAGTCTTTATAGAGAATGCTTTCTAAAGAATTTCAAAGATTCCTGTTTTAGACTAGAAAAAACCAGAAAGATTCATTGGTCACTTACTTCAAGTGGTGGCGAGGACAGTGAAACTTCATTTCACATCCTTTGGATATTCAAGAGTAAGGACTCAATCTCAGGGTGCGGGGGTGGGTGGGTGGGAATATCACACTAGGAAAGGTAGAGAGTCCAAGAAAGAGAGGAAGAATGTCAACAAGATGACACACAGTGACTGCAACAATGGGCTCATGCATATCAGAGACCCTGAAGACAGCACCATCAGGCAAGGTTCAGATCTGTTGTTCATAGGATTGTTAGTTGACTCCTAATGACAACAACGACAACTTTCCCCTGAGATAAAGGATCCAGAGTCAGCTAATATGCTTCTGAATAAAGGAGGGGGAAAGGCAGGCATGAGAAAATATAGAGAAGGATGCCTAAAAGTCCCCAGCTGGGTTACCACCTGTTGTTGAGACTCCATGTGCTGAGGTAGAGCTGTGTTCCATGGGGCTTTCACTAGCTTAGTTTTCAGAAAAGGCCATTCTTTTAAGGCACTTCTGAGTGGACTGGAATGTCCAATCTTTGGGTCAGCAGCAAAGCATGTTAACAGTTTTTAGTTCCACTTTTTTAAATGCAATTTTTATTTTATATTGATTTACATACCAAGTTCGTATGCATTGTTTTTCACACCAGCTCTTTCTCATTTCCTTTACCCACTCCTCCCTCTACCCATCAAATTGTGCGACCCTGTGATTACCACCCTGCCCAGCCTCACCCTTCCGCTCCTACCCCCCCCATAGATTCTCATACATGTTTTATCAGTTATCTATTTCTATAATAATGGTCTTCTATAGTATTAATCTTTATGGGACTGAGTTAGTTCACTTAGCATAATGCTCTCCTGTTCCTCCCAAGTTAGGGAGTGATTTTCAAATCATTGTTCCCGCATGCTGTGGAGTATTCCATCATGTGAATGTACCATAATTTCTTAATCCATTCAATGTGGTTGGACATTTGGGCTGCTTCCATGTTCTTATGATGGTGAATAA
Organism: Elephantulus edwardii; assembly: GCF_000299155.1. NCBI lineage: Eukaryota > Metazoa > Chordata > Mammalia > Macroscelidea > Macroscelididae > Elephantulus > Elephantulus edwardii. The sequence goes on from NW_006399978.1 coordinate 80,569, forward strand.
CCTTTTGAATGTTTCCTGTGAATTTTCTTTCTAGATTCTTAGAATAATGTTGAGAGCTAGCTAATATTAGCCTTGTCCAGAGTTACACGGTGGTCAGGAGTCAGGCCACAGGAGGAGACTGACTGCCCATCTTTCTCCCTCAGAGCAGGGGAGAGCAGTGAGTGGAGGCAAACTACCTGCCTTTTGGTTGACAGTACAGCTCATTGGGCTAGACCACCAGAACTCCTTAGACCTAGAGAAAGGGCAGCAAATCAGTGCAGGCATTTCCAAGTTGATATCTAGGTCGCAGTGGGAGTGCTGGCCTAGAGTAAGTTTGTTATTTGAGAACTGGATTGCTTTCTGGGATGCAAAGTGATAACCTGGGAGAGCTGGGGAGCAGGAGAAAATACAAAGGATGACATTTAGTGCTGGCTCTTCCTTAGGTGACCTGTGTTTACTTGTCAAATGAGTCACCTTCTTTCATCACTACCTGAATCTGAAAACTTTTCCCCAATTTGTTCCCCTCTTCCCCACTGGTCAGCCTTCCCTCCTCCAGAACCTCTGAGGCAGGTTTTTCCAGTTGGACCAGAAAGTTTGGTGGAGGTGTATTAACCCCTGCCACTCCCTCCACCTCCCGCAGAGGATGTCTGTTCTCTGGACCAGGAGAGGGGAACGGCTGTTTATGCACATAGTCACACAGTGCCTGTTACTGGAAAAATTCAACCTGTGTCACTCACCTGTATTACCCTTATTGGTTGCTATCAAGTTGGATAACAACTTACGAATAACAGAACAGGTTGATCTTATACATAACAGAAAGAAAACAGTACGTAGCTCTGCATAATTTTCATGATCATTAGTATGTTTGAGTCTGTTTTCTGTTTTTGTCAAATGTTTTTTACTAACGATTTTTTACAACCTATTTTTTCCATTTCATTTTCTCCCCATTTATTCATTTTTGACATTTTTCTCCTTGCCCACCCCTACCCCGCAGTTTGTTTTTCTCTTTGAAGAAAAAAAAATATCCTTTCATTGTTGTTCAATTCCTTCCCCCCCTCAGTCCATAGTCCACTTTACTATGCATTTCTTTTTCTGTAATCTTGGCATGAAAATAATACCTAATCCTATATTCCTCTTAAACCGTTCTCCCTCATCTGTTTCACTGCAGTATACAGTATTTATCCCTTCTTTTCTTAGGTCCTCCCAATCCCGATGTCAGCACTGTTTTATAACAGTGGCACTATGCAGAATTTGTCCTTTTGTGACTGAGATATTTCACTCAGCATAATGTCCTCCAGGGTCATCCATTTTGAATAATATTTCATGAGTTTTTCAATGCAGTGTAGTATTCCATCGTGAGAATATACAACAACTTCTCTATACATTGTTGACGAGCACTTGGGTTGTTTCCAACCCTTTGCTACTGTGAGCAAAGCCATAATAAACATGGCTGTGCATATATCTGAGTCTGTTTTCTTAGTTGTTTGTGTCAGTTCATCTCACTGAGTGTTTCTCTCATTTCCACTCTACTATGATGACCATTCCTAGCAGTTAGTTTTTCCTCATGAGGTGTTCAAAGTAAGTGAGCTGAAGTTTCATCCTCTTTATTCTCTTTTTTCTTATCACCTTTCTCTTCACCCAATTTAATGAATGTCTTTTCCTGTACAATTAACTGCCTCTGAAATCCTGCTGGAGCGTTATCTAGGGGTCAGGTCCGATTCGACAGTACACAGCAATAACTATCTTCCCCCCACCCCCCCTTCTTTTCCTTCCCATCCCTGGTAACCATCAAATATTGCTTCTTTCTGCATGTGAGCCTTTCTTTAGCTTATTTATAATTGTGAGCTCATACAATATTTGCCCTTTTGAGATTGACTTATTTCACTCAACATAATGTCTTCACAATGCTTCCTGTTATGTGGTGTTTTGAGAATTGCATGTACCATAGTTTATCTGTTCATCTCTTGATGGACAATTAGATTGTTCTCTTATCTTTGTTATTGTAAATTATGCTGCCATGAACATGTTGCTGTTGCTATGTGATGTTGAGTTGCAGCTGACTCATAGCTGATCCTCTAGCAGGATTTCAGAGGCTGTAAATGAAAAGAGATTACCCAACTTTTCCCCATGGAGCAGCTAGTGGACTTGAACTGCCTGTTTTGGGATTAGCAGTACAACTCCTTACCCATTAGACCACAAGAGCAATGAACATGAGTGTATATATCTCTGTTCTTAGCATAATTTTTATTTCATTAGGACATATAATGTGGCGAGATGGCTGGTATTTTTATATTCATCTTTTGAAGGAAGTACAAAACTGCTATTCACAGTGGTTGGACCATTTTGCAGTCTTATCAGCAACGTGTGAGAGTTCCATTCTCTCCATACTCTTGCCACAGTTTGTTATTTGTCTTGCTGAACTTTTTCTCCTACTGCTGGAGTGAGATGACATGTCATTGTTGTTCTAAGCTATCTTCAAGACGAAGGAGCATTCTGCTTGTATTTCTTCGAAGAATGATTTGTTCATTCCTCTGGCAGCCCACAGCTCATTTGCTATTCTTCATCAACATGGCTGTTTGCGTGCATCACTCTTGAAGGTATGTGTATCTAGGCAAGAACTATTGCTATTAGGCTCTTTGATATGGCTCCAATGCATGCAAACCCTGCATACAGCAGAATCAACCTCTGCCAGATCTGCACCGCCCTCACAGCCCCTGCTGTGCTCAAATCCTCCATTACAGTCACTGTGTGAATCCCTCTTGTTGAGAGTCTTCCTCTTTTTAGCTGGCCTTCTACTTTTCCAAGGATAATACCCTGTCCAGGAACTGACTCTTCCTGACAACGTGCCCAAAAGTGAGGCCAAGTCTCCTGATGGAGACTCACTGTGAGCCAGAATTAACTCGATGGAAGTGAAGGAACTTTAGTGTTCCCCAAACGTGTGGTTCAAGTCCACCAACTGCTCAGAGGAAGAACGATGGATAATTTTCTCCTGTAAGATTTACAGAAACCTGTTGGAAGGTCCGCTATGAGTTGGTTCCAACATGATTGCAACTGTGAGAGAAAAAGAGAGACTAGAGTCGGAGAAATCTGGTTCAAGTTCCAGAATCCCAACCACCAAGCCATCTCTGTAAAGCAGGGATTTTATGATCTGCCCATCCCACTTGACTGCATTGTGGCAAGGGTTGCATGAAACAATAGATGGTAAAGTGCTTTGAAAAGCAAAGAAAGCACAGAACAAAATGGAAAACCACAAGCCCAGGGAAAGGCCCTGGAGAGGTGGGACCAGGTGTGTGTGTGTGTGTGTGTTTTGTGTGGGTTTTTTTTATTGGCTCATTCAAGCTCTTTCCGTTTGTTAACAAGGGCAAACAAACCAGCTGTTTACTCAAGCCCTGGTCTTTGAGAGCTACTCAAAAAAGAACTGGGACATGTGTGCAGAGGCTATAGGTGGGGAGATACAGGTTTTACAGAGCTTGATCTTCATGCAACCTGAGGAGATCCTCTTTAAGGAATCAAACCAACCCAAGCAATGACTACAGACTCCACATTATAGAGTCAATTTCAACTCAAAGCAACCACACAGGCTGGAGTAGAAACATCCAGTAAGGTTTCTATGGTTGTAATCTTTAAAGAAAGAACTCTGGTCTTTGGTAGTTAGTCCCCTAGTCTTAGTTCCTGGCTCCCTAGGAGGGAACTCTTAGTCCTCAGGAATTGCTAGCAATTCAAATCCATGAGTGCTCCTTGTGAAAAAGATGGGCAGTCTCTTAATATTTGGTTCATAGCCTCAGAAACCCAATGGAGGGTCAGCCAGATATTGGTTCCAGCTCAACAGAAATGAATTTTGACAACAAGACTGCTACATCTTTCTCCTGAGACATGGTTGATAGATTTTAACTACCAATGGCTGACAGATGAACACTTAACCTCTGAATCACTTGAGTTGTTACTGTAGAATGAGTATGAGCATCCAAGGGAGGGTGTGAGGGTGGAAGCAGAGGGGTGAGAATAGGTGGGGAGGGGAGTGTTAATCATACTGTCACATGATTTGAGTTGCATGTGAGGGGTGTGAAGGAAATGAGAGAGATCTTGTGTGGAAAACAATATCTTCAAATTTTGTAAAGAAATCATTATAAAATCATTATAAAATAAAAAAGGAAAGGACACAAAAATTGTAGATTCGAATTCAGATCAAGCACAGATTTTTATTTGGAATGAGAAGGGAAATCACAATGAAACACAAATATTAAAAGCTAGCAACACCACAAGGCCACAAATTCAGAGAAAATATCAAATGCAAATTTTGAACTTTGTGCATTTGCTTCTGTCAGTTGCTGCAGAATTGGCTCTCGACTCATAGTGATCCTAAATTTATAAAATGAAACATTGCCATGCCTGTGCCATATTTTTAATCACGACTCTATTCTTTTAGCCAGTGTGTATTTTTAATATCCTTCCACTTAGAGTCCTTAACTATATAGGACAATATTATTTTGTGACCAATATGAAGGCTCAAGGACTGCAGCCTTCAGTATGGACTAAGGCTCAATGTCAAGAAGACAAAGATTCTCCCCACTGGACCAATTGGCAGCGTCAGGATGAATGATGAAGAGATCGAGATTGTTCACAGCTTCAGTTTGCTCTGCTCCACAGTCAACACTCTTGGCACCAGCAGTCAGGAAATCAAAAAGTGTATCGCAATGGGAAAGTCTGCTGTTAGGGACCTCTCTAAAGTACTCAGGAGCAACAGTGTCTCTCTGGAGACTAAGGTGCGCCTGATACAGGCCATGGTATTTGCAATCACTTGTTATGCATCAGAGAGTTGGACAATGACTAGGGAGGACAGAAGGAGAGTGGATGCTTTTGAGCTGTGGTGCTGGAGAATGGTACTGAATGTACCATGGACTGCCAGGAAAACAAACAGATTCATCTTGGAGAGGATTAAACCAAGCTACTCCTTGGAGGCAAGGATTCTAGGAATTCGTCTGACATACTTTGGACATGTTACCAGGAGGGACGGGTCCTTGGAGAGGGACATCATGCTTGGGAGGGTGGAGGGACAGTGCAGGAGGGGAAGGCCCTCTATGAGATGGATTGATTCAGTGACGGGGGTAATCGGGATGGGTGTGTCAGAGGCGGTGCAGTTGGCGCAGGATAGAGCAGGGTTTAGGGCTGTTGTGCATAGGGTCGCTATGAGTCGGAAACAACTCGACGGCACATAACAACAACAACAATATAGACATTACTGGCTAATTTTTAGACCACCTTCAGTCTGCTTTAGTCTGCCATTTCCATTGAACTCTGACCATGATGGATGGCCCTTGTAGTATACAATGGCACAGTTTCAGCATTATAGTAACATGATATTAAAATAATAAATATTAACCAAAATCTGAAGAAAAGGATTATTCTGACCAGTTATTTTATACCAGGAAGATGTGCATTTGTGTTTTATTGACTATGCAAAGATATTTGATCATGTGGATCATAATAAATTGTGGGGATAACATTGAGAAGAATGAGAATTCCACAACACTTATTTGGGTCCAAGTGGAATATGTACATAGACCAAGAAACAACTATTTGGACAGAACAAGGGAAGACTTCATGCTCTAAAATCTGAAAAGTTATACCATCAGATTTCAAACATTATATGTGATCAACTGTGGTAGTTAAGTTTCAGTGGAGCTTACAGATTAAAATGAATTAGAAAAAAAAAGACTTGTAAAAAACAGCAAGTGATAATACTTTCATAATTCTATTAAATATATATGCTGGGAAAATAAGAAGCTAGATGATTTGAAGAAGACTGTGGAATCAGCATGAGAGGAAGACTCACCAACAATCTGCATTATGCAAGTGATCCAACCTTATTTGTAGAAAGATTATAACCTTCAGTATTAATTACACCTCAACATCAAGAAGACAAAAATCCTCAAAATTGGACGAATTGGAAACATTATGAGAGAGGGAGATAAGATTGAAGTTATCAATGATTTAATTTGATTTAGATCCACAATTAACACCAGAGAATTAGCAGTCAAGAAATCAAAAGATGTGTTGCATTGGGAATATGTCCTGCCATGGATCTCTTTAAAGCGCTAAACAAAAAGCTTATTGGTCTAAAGATTAAGGTAAGTTTGATCCAAACCATGATATTTTCCACTGCATCTTATGCATGTTGAAGTTGGGTAATGAATAAGAAAAAATGAAAGGAGAATTGATCCTTTTGAATTACGACATTGCCAAAGAGCCAATAACCCATGGGCTGCCAAGAGAACAAACAAATCTGTCTTACAGGAAATGGAACGTGGGTGCTCCTTGGGCACATAGATGGTGACACTTCTTCTCACCTAGTTTGGGCCTATTGTCAGGAGATGCCATCCTTGGAAAAAAACCATCCTGCTTGGAAAAGTGAAGGGTTGGAGGAAATGAGGAAGATCGTTAATGAGATGCATTGACACAATAACTGCAACAATGGGCTTGAGTATTTTGGAGATAGTGAGGATGGTGCAGACTGAGACAACCTGTTTGTTGTTCATAGGGTCGCTATAAGCCATAGTCAACTCAACACCATTTAACAACAATGTATGTTGTGTGTGATTTCTTAAACACTAGCACTAGAGGTTGGGAAGCCATCCTGATTCCAGAAAAAGTAAATGGTTCAAAGAAACAAGATACAGTGGGACTAGAGAGGAACCAAAACTCAAGCCACTGCTGTTAAGCTAGTCACAACTGTTAAGGCTGACTCATAGTGACCTTCATCCTGATTTCCAAGACTGTTTAACTCAACTCATTGCTGAAGAGTTAGGTCTAATTCACCGCTGTTCCTCTAGGGAGTTTTTGGAGGCTGTAAATCACACAAGAGGAGATTGCCCATCAGTCTCGATCCCGGAGTTGCTGGTGGATTCGAACCACTTTCCTTTACGTTAGAAGAGATACCCCCTATGGACTATATCACTAGAGCTCTCTCACAAATCTTTATGTAATTGCAAAACGTACTTTCCCCTGAAGGCAAGTCTGGAAGAAAGCAAAAGGTGTCTGAACTTATGTTAAGAATCTGAATGAGGTTAATGCTCTGCTACCACTTCAGCCTTCCAGGGCTTTACTCTATTTTTCCCTGGGAGTGGCTGATGAACTTGAACCACCAACTACTTGGCTAACAGACTAGTTTGTTATAAGCTATGCCACTAGGGATCCTTATAAAGAAAATAACTCAGTAGAAAAGGAAGTTAATTACCTTTACTTACCAGGGAGAAGAGTCCTTTGATTCTATTGGATTGTCCAAACAGGTACTGGCTCAGCATGGAATCTGATGAAAAGACTCGGATTGGTCTGGGTAGATGTAAGCAGAAGACTATTTATCAGAGACCCTGGAGTATTTTGAAGCAATGTGTCAATTATAAACAGCAGATTTGAGCACAATCTGTTCTACTCTTAGTAATGTTATGTTAACACTAAAATTACCTGAAACCCATTTATTTACAACTACATTTTGCTCTGTCAATTATCCCCTGCACTTTGAATGTGCCAGCAGCCCTTGTGCCAATGCATGCCATCCAGATGCATTCATGATATTTGGTGACTAGAATGCAAGAGTTGGAAACAGTGAAGAAAGAATAGTAGTTGGAAAATATGAACTTGGTGATAGAAATGAGGTTGGAAATAGAATGATTGAATTTTGTATTTTCAATGATTCGGGGGGAAGGAGGTGGAAAGGGAGAAAAGTGCAACAATGAATGAATGGAAATTTCATTAAAATGTATTTTTAAAACTTACACAAGTTTTAAAAAAAATAAATCACTGGGGGAAAAAAGTTACAAATGAAGATTTTACACATGGACCTCACCTGATAAGCATAGGAATCAGATTAACTACATCTGTGGAAGGAATCATTGGAGAAACATAATTTCAGCAGTAAAAATTACGGCAGGGGCAGTCGGTGGGTCAGACCAACAGTTATGCATGTTCATGTTCAAATTGAGGCTAAAGAAAATGAAAATAAGTTCATGAAAACCAAGATATGATCTTGAATCTATTCCATCTGAATTTCAGGATTATCTTAAGAATATATTTGATATATGACCATTATTATAGAACTTGTATGAAGATCCAAGGGGGTGAGGATAGAAACAGAGTGGGGAGGATAGGCGGAGGTGGGGTAGGGCAGGATGGAGGTGGTTATTAATAGGGTCACACAATTTGATAGGTGGAAGGAGGGGTGGGTAAAGGAAATGGGAAAGATCCAGTGTGAAAAACAATATATACAAACTTAGTAAGTAAATAGTCAAATATGAAAATTTTATTATTTTTAATGGTTTTTTAAATAATTTTAATGAGCATTTACAGAGATTTTGGATTTCCATTCATTCATTGGAAAATTTTATTTTAAAAAATAATAATATATTTGAAGCATAGAACACCAAAGATCAAAGAACAGATGAACTATGGGTTGATATTAAAGATACCATCCATGAAGAAACGAAAAGGTCATTTCGAAGACAGGAGAAACAAAACACCAAAATGGACGTCAGAAGAGACTCTAAAAAATTGCCCGAGAGCATAAAGAAGCCACAACAGAGAGAAAACATGCCAAAGTAAAAGAGCTGAACAGAAGATTTCGGAGGGCAGCTCAAGAAGATAAAACAAAGTATTATAATGGAATGTGCGGGGAGCTGGAATTAGAGAATGAAAAGGGAGAAACTTGCTCTGCCTTGCAAAACTGAAAACAAATTTAACCTTGGTGTTGCAATATTGAAAGGGGAATATATTGAATGACCCAGAAAGTATCCAAAGAAGATGGTAGGAATACATAGAATCACTGTACCAAAAAGAACTGACTGATAATGAAAACTTTAAGGAAGTACAATATGAACAAGAGCCAATGGTAATGGAGGAGGAAGTGGAAGCTGCCTTGAAGGCACTGGTAAAAGTAAGGCCCCAGGAATTGATGGAATACCAATTGACTTGTTTCAATTAACAGATACAGCCTTATATGTGCTCACCAGTCTACGCCAGAAAATTTGTAAGGAGAGCTGTCAGGCTAATGGATTGGAAGAGGCCTATATTTGTTCCCTTTCCCAAGACAGGTGATCTACTTGAATGTGGAAACTATAGAACAGTATCATTAACAGCACATGCAAGCAAAATACAGCTGAAGATCATTCAAAAAAGGCTAAAACAGTGCATAGATAGGAAACTACCAGACATGCAACCAGGATTTAGAAGAGGTTGTGGCACCAGGGATATAATTGCTGTTGTCAGATGGATCTTGGTTGAAAATAAAGAATACCAGAAGAATGTCTACTTGTACTTTATTGACTATGGAAAAACATTTGACTGCGTGGATCATAACAAGTGATGGCTAACAACATTGACAAAAATGGAAATCCCAGCGCACTTAATTATCTTCCTGTGAAACCTATACCTAGATCAGGAGGCTGTTGAGTGAACAGAACAAAGGAACACTGTACGGGTTAAAATTAGGAAGGGAGTGTGTCAAGGTTGTATTTTTTCTCCTTACTCAATCTGTATGCTAAGCAAATTATTAAAGAAGTTGGACTCTATGAAGAGGACTGGGGCATCAGGATTGGAGGGAGACTCATCAATAACCTGTGTTATCCAGATGAGACAACCTTGGTTGCTGAAAGTGAGAAGGACTTGAAGCACTTGTTGCAGAGGATCAAAAAGTACAGCCTACAGTATGGATTGCATCTCAATGTCAAGAAGATAAAGATTCTTACCATTGGATCGAAAGGCAACATCATAAAGAGAGATGGAGAAAAGTTGAAGCTGTCAACAACTTCATCTTTCTTGGATTCACAATTAGCATGTTTGGTAGCAGCTGTCAGAAAATCAAAAGACAAATTGCATTGGAAAATCTGCTGTCAGGGTCCTCTCCAGAATACTGAAGAACAATGACATCAGTATGGAAACTAAGGTGTGCTTGATCCAGGCCATAGTCTTCACAATTACTTGTTATGCATAAAAAAGATGAACAATGACGAGGGATACTAGAAGGAGGACTGTTGCCTTTGAACTATGGTGCTAGAGAAGTGTATTGAATATACCATCGACTGCCAGGAGAACAGACAGATTCTTCCTGGAGAGAGTGAAACCAGGCTGCTCCTTGGAGGCAAGGATTCTGAAAGTCCATATGACATACTTTTTTTTTTGTCTGAGAGGAAATAGATTAAGTTCTATTGTTGAAACACAGTGAAAACCTGGCTCCTAGCTTCCCACAAAAGCATTAATTAATATTCTTCAAAGCTCTGGAATTGTGCATCTGAGATGAAGCAATAGGCCTGATATAAAGAATATATGGGATATGGGCCACAGATACTTTCAAGGAAGATGTTCAGCTACACTTTTATCAATAGAGCTGAGAGGAAAAGAGAAAGAATGGAGAAAGGGCATACTGCCATTAAACTCCTAACTGTTGTAGCGGGAATGTTGTTATTATGTGCTATTGAGACCACTATGACTCATAGTGACCCATATGAACAACAAATCTGAACTCTGTTCTATCCTGAGTCATCTTCATCAACTATGATATACTTGCGCCCAATCACTGTGTTAATCCATCTTGTTGAGGGTCTTCCTCTGTAAAGTTGACCAACACTCCACCTTTCCAAGCATAATGTCCTTTTCCAAGGACTGGCCTCTCCTAACAAAATGCTCTTAGTATTTGAGAAAAAGCTTGACCATATTTGCCTTAAGGAACACCCTAGTTACACTTTCTTCAAGACATGCTTGTTCTTTAGTTTTCTCATGAGCATAAACATATGCTAGGAATAAGATTGCTTGAATTGAACATACTGTATAGAGACTCTTTCACTAAGAAATAAACAGTACAAGGACAGAAAAACCAACCATTCAGGGACTGAGAGAAGCCACCAACAATGGTGCTGTCAGTGCTTTTCACAGATTCATGGCTGTCTCTTTATATTAATCTCTTTAACTAATAGATGCTGAGCAGCCTTATAGGTGAGACTACTTTAGTGGGTAAAAGATCATAATTACTATAGGAAAAGAACTTAAAATTCAAACTTACAAAATTGGCTCTAAGGTTCCCCAAGTTGCCACCTTTGAGTTGGTAATGCAACTTGCTACTGATTACATCACTGAGCAAATAATTCGAGAAGCTGGACTATATGCAGAAAAATGCATCAGGATCCGAAGAAAATTCATCAACAACCTGGATTATTCAGATGATACAGCCTTGTTTGCAGAAAGTAAAGAAGACTGAAACACTTCAAGATCAAACTGAAACAAAATCCCCCTCATAGTCCTTTCTATCCTAATAGTCTTAATAGCAACAGGAGGCCTCCTCCCATTCTCGGGTTTCTCCTCAAATATGACTAATTATTCAAAGGATAATTAAAAACAACAACCTGCTTATACTGCTGCCATAGCTATTATTGCATTGCTAAACCTATACTTTTACATACTACTAGCTCACTCAACAACACTAACCATATTTGCAATAACTAATAACACTAAACTAGCATAAATTTTTAACCAAGCACCTCACCATACAATTCTCCCAACTCTGATAATCCTGGCCACCTTTCTCCCACTAACCCCCATACTCCTTTTCCTAGAATAGAGATTTAGGTTACATCTAGACCAAGAGCCTTCAAAAAGTCCCTAAGCAAGTAAACAATTAATTTCTGATATTAAGGACTGTAAGCCCCATGCCTACATCTCCTGTATGTAAAACAAAAGCTTTAATTTTAAACTAAGTCGACTATCAACCCAAAACAGTGGTTCAAATCAATCAGCTGCTCTCTGGAGAGCAACGGAAAATCTCTTTCTGTGAGAAATGTTTTTGTTGTTAGATGTCATTCAGTCAAATAGGACTCCTAGTGACCTTATAACAACAGATACAAATCCTGTCCTATCCTGTGCCATCCTCATTATCTCTGACACACTTGAGCCCAATGCTGAGTCACTGTCAATCTATCTCATTGAGTATCTTCCTCTCTTGCACTTTCCTCTCTTTCACTTCACTTTTCTGAAGCATACCTATCTATATCTGGGTCTAGAAGGTTTAGCCATTTGTCAAGGGCATAATTTGTGAGAACAGGAATCTTCACTTTGAACAATTTGCTATGTTTCCTATTACAGTTTCAAATCTCAAACACTTGGCTCGTGGAATGCTAGGCTCAGTAGCAGAGATTTAAGTCTATTCTGATTCTCATGGGTCTAAAACCAGAGACACTTGATTTTGGGGTAAATTAAACTCACAGCTGTCTAGTTGTTACCAACTCATAGCTGAACTTCCATCAGATGTCTGGAGCTATATATTGTAATAGTAGGAGACTGCTTATCTTTCTATCTCAGAACTACTGGTGGATATACACCAATGGAGGCATGCAGCTTTTAGGCTGTCAGTGCAACTTGCTGCAGACTGTGGTTGGTTTTGAGTGCCATTGAATTGAAGCTTACCCTTTAGTGGGTTTTCAGAGGCAGTTAATTACATGGGAGGAGATTGTTCATCCTCTCACAGAGCAACTGGTGGATTTGAACTGTGTGCCTTCAGGATTGCAGCACTGCTTCTTACCACTAAGCCACCAGTTATTGTTGTTAAGTGCCATTGAGTCGAGTATGATTCATAGTGACCCTATGAAGAACAGATCTGAACCTAGTCCTATACTGTGCCATCCTCAAACTTCCTGACACACTAAAGTCAAGTCCATTGCAGCAGTCACTGTGTCAATCCACCTGGTCGAGGGCATTCTTCTCCTTCATCAACCCTCCAACTTTCCGGGTATCATGTCCCTCTCCAAGGGACATGTCCAAAGTACCTTAGGTGAAGCCTCATCATTCTTACCTCCAAAGAACACTATGGCTGTACTCTCTCCAAGGTAGGTGTCATCAAATTGACTATGACTTATAGTGACCCTATGAACAACAGATCTAAACCTTACCCTATCATTCACCAGTCTCACAATCTCTGTTACTCTCAGGCATCTTGTAGTCAGTCTGTCTTATTGAAGGTCTTCCTCTCTTTCTCTATCTTTCCCAGCATGTTTCTTTCCAATAATGGGCCCCTCGTAAAAATATGCTCATGGTAAGTTAGATGATGTTTCACCATCTTTTGCTCTAAGGAGCAGATTAAGGCACCTAAACTCTATTTTAAAGAGTTGACATGAGTCTGGAATCCACGTTGGATTGTTAAAAACTAACATTTAGATAATCAGTTGGTCAGTCATTGCTTTCTGGAGTCAGAACTGATTCATAGCTGACTCCCCAGAGAGTTTTCACAGGCTGTAAAATCCCATGGGAGGAAATTGTCCACCTTTCTCCCAAGGAGCAGCTTGGGGATTTAAACCACCTACAGTGTGTTTTCATGTTTTGGTTGAGGCTTGGTTGTGGGCTGTTTGCTTGGTGTTTTTTTTCCCTTTGCTATTGGGTGTGAGCTGATTGGATTTGGCCTTCTATTAAAAGAGGCAGTAGGGCTCTTGGGCCTGTGCCTCTCAGGCCTGCGGCTCTCAGGCCTGGTTTTTAATTGTTTTTGGTCAAACATTCTTCTAAGTTCTATAGCATAGGTCTGTCACTTTGCTTTACATGCTAAATACTATGATACTGATGTGTCAAACATTGATAATGGTTACCCATGGTGGACTGGGTTTGGTGGAGCTCCTCAATTAAAAACAAGCTTGGAAGCAGGCGTGGTATCCACTTCTGAGATAGCTTGCCTCCAGAAATTCTATGAACTTAGAGAAACAATGATAGTTATACAACAGGGTTCAGGGCTTTCATTCATAGGGTTGCTATGGGTCGTCAACGACTCGACGGCAATTAACAACAACACAACAACAAACTTTCAGGTTGACAGCACAACTCTTCACTCACCTAGTAGGCCATCAGAATTCTTCACTCACCCAATAGACCACCAGAGATCCCCCCTTTAATTTCAATGCTGAATTGAGCTATACGCCTCAAGAACAACTTCCCTTGAGATCTGGCCTGTGCAGGATATCTATCCTATTCAAAGCATTTCTTTGCCATTATAAGATGAGTTTTGAGATTTAGTGTTATCTAAATCATTACAATAGGCTTCCAGAAACAGGCATGATTAGGAAGAATTGTTATTGATTTGACTATGATTTTTAGTAAACAACAAATTGGAACCTTCTCCTATTCTGCACTATCTTCATGGCCTCTGCCATTTTCAGGTCATTGTTACAATTACTATGCCAATTTATGTCTTTAACTTATCCTCCACCTTTTCAAGAATTAATTACGTCTTTTTCCTCTTGACGACATGCCCAAAGTGTGCAAGATAAAGTTTCATCATCTTTGTCTCTGTGGAGCATCTTGATTGCACTAATTCAAAGACGGATTTGTTTGTTCTTTTGAAAGTCCATGTTTATGTTTCAATAGATTCAATAGAGTCTGTTTAGATTTTAGGAAGGATGCTGTTGTTGTACTGGTAAGTCGACTATGACTCATAATAATCCAATGAACGACAGTTCTGAACCCTGAGCAATCTCAGTCTCTGCCATGCCATGCCATGTTATCACTGTTGTTATAGTCAGTGTGTTAGAAGAAAGAAGAAAGAAAAAAAGAGGTTGTGTTTGCTGTCCTAGGATCAATCTGTAATAAAGTGCATGTTGTGAGCCTTTAACCAATGGTGTCAACCCACTTATATGTGGTTCACCTATTTCCACCAAATTCTCACTTCCAGATATTCTGGCTTTAACCGCCATGATAGTCTTTCAATTATTAATTTTGAGTCTTTAGTTCTTGATCTAGCAATATAGAAATATATTGTGTTTTTTAGTCCTATGCTATTTTACTGTGATAAAGACTATTTCATCAGTCTTAACCATCTCTATCCCTTGAAAAATGTCATTTGCTTTTCTTTAAGTTCACCTTATAATTTTTTTCTTTTGTTCGATAACTTCCACTTCAATACTCATACTGTAATTATTCTTTTTTATTTGAATGAAAGTTTACAGATCATATTAGTTTTTCATTCAATCATTCACAGGCATTTTGTTTTATAACAATAACAATTGATTAATTGATGAATGCAATTAATTAGTAGCAATGCCTTATCAACTCTTGTGATATTATTCTATGATATTTTTAGTGTAGGCTCAAAGGTCACTTGAGTTTCTTCCTGACTGTGCCTTCCTGTGAATTTACCCTCAAGGAAAGTGCAATTATAAACATGGTCACCTTGTCAGCCAGGGCCAGGAGCAATTACTTGCCCAGATGTCTGCTTTAATGATTCCCATAAATCATAGTTCTGTCTACTATGTAGTTAGGTGTTAAGAACCTCAGAACCCAAACTGTACATTTTTAATTTGAAATTATGTGTATATCTCTAATTGTGGTCTTTCACCTGATAATGAAATAAAGGCGATGAGCAAGAATCAGTAGAAGGTGAGCAGTGCTTCTGTTCATGTGTTTCCCCATTTCCAATAATGTGTTTTCCCATTCCCAGTGGTGTCTGTCTGTTTCTCTCTGCTCTGTTTATGTATTAATAAAAAAGTCTATATAATATGTTCAGATTTGGAATATTTTATCCCTAAGTCAACCTTGAGTTTATGCTATCTGAATTTAAAACCATCTGGCATCAGGATTGGAGGTAGGCTCCTCAGATAATACAACTTTGCTTGCTGAAACTGAAGAAGACCTGAAGCACTTGCTGCAGAAGGTCAAGGACTGTAGTCTTTAATATGGATTGAAGTTTAACATCAAGAAGACAAAGATTCTCACCACTGGGCCGATTGGCAGCACCATGATAGATGGAGAAGAGAGTGAGAGTGTTAACAATTACAGCTTTCTCGGTTCACAATCAACATTTTTGTTACCAGCAGTCAGGAAATCAAAAGATGAATTGCACTGGGAAAATCTACTGTCAGGGACCTCTCAGGAGTGCTGAAAAGCAACGATATTAGTCTAGAGACAAAGTGTGCTTAATCCAAGGCATAGTCTTGGCAATTACTTGTTAGGCTTCAGAGAGCTGGACAATGACTAAGGATGACAGAAGAAGAATCGATGCCTCAAATTGTGGTGCTGGAGAAGAGTCTTGAACATACATAGACTGCCAAGAAAATAAATAGGTCTGTCTTGGAGAGGATGAAACAAAATTTCTCCTTGGAAGCTAGGATTTAGAAGCTTGGTCTCACATACTTTGTGCATGTGACTAGGAGAGACTTGCCCTTGGAGAAGGACATCATGCTTGAAAAGATAGAGGGACAGCACAGGAGAGGAAGCCCCCAGATTAGATTAACTGATAAAGTAACTGGGGCAATGGGTTTAGTGTGTCAGAATTAGTGAGACTGGCTCAGGACAGGGCAGGATTCAGAACTGCTGTACACAGGGTGACTATGGGTTGCAGGTGACTCGACGGCACAACAAGAACAACAACAAGAACAAGAATAGATTTAATGCAGAGAAAGTGTGTGTCAGGGTTGTATCTTCTTCATCGGAAAATAAAAAAGGGAAGATTCACTTAGCATCCTTCAAGTTGAAAGAACTGAAAAAAGAAATTCAAGTTTCAGGTTGCAATACTGAGAGTTGATATAGGCCAAATCTTGAAAAAGTATCATAAGAAAATGAAAGGAATATACAGCGTCACTATATCAAAAAGCTTTGGTTGACAATTTCAGTAAGTACTGTATGTACAAAAGCCAATGGTAACAAAGGAAGAAGTTCAAGCTGCACTGAAGGCATTTGAAAAAGTAAGATCCCAGGAACTGATGTGATATTGATTGAAATGTCAGTTGCCTAAGTGATGCAGTCCTGGATATGCTCACCAGTTTATGTTAGGAAACTGGGAGGACAGCTTCCTGGCTGACTGTCTGGAAGAGATCCATGTTTGTTTCCATTCCTAAGAAAGATAATCCAAGAGAATACGGAAATTATTGAACAATATAAATATCACATGCAAGCAAAATATTACTAAAGATTATTAAAAAAAACCCCAACAATCAACCAAACACAACAATGCAGCTAGAATAGTATATTGACAGAGAAATGTCAGAAGTTCCAGCTGGGTAGGAAGATATTGTGGGACCAGATATGTCATTGCTGATGTCAGATGGATCCTGGCTGAAAGAAAGCACAGAATACCAGAAGAATGTCTATTTCTGTCTTATTGACTATGCAAAGGTATTTGACTGTGTGGGTCATAGCGTATTATGGATAACATAGAAAAGAATGGAAATTCCAGAACACTTAATTATTCTCATACAAAACCTATGCCACGCCAAGAATCTGTTGTCACAACAGAACAAAGAAACACTGCATCATTTAAAATCAGGAAAGATATACATCAAGATTGAATCCTTTCTGCATACCTATTCAATCTGTATGATGACCAAATCATCTGAGAAACTAAACTCTTGTTGTTGTTGTTGTTGTTGTTATGTGCCGTCGAGTCGTTTGCGACTCATAGCTACCTAAGTACAACAGCCCTAAACCGTGCTCTATCCTGTGCCAGTCGCATTGCCTCTGACACACCCATCCCAATTACCCAAGTCACCGAATCAATCCACCTCTTCCCCTCCTGCGCTGTCCCTCCACCCTACCAAGCATGATGTCCTTCTCCAAGGACCTGTCTCTCCTTAAAACATGTCCATAGTATGTCAGGCGAAGCCCCAGAATCCTTGCCTCCAAGGAGTAGCCTGGTTTAACCCTCTCCAGGATGGATCTGTTTGTTTTCTTGGCAGTCCATGAAACATTCAATACTCTTCTCCAGCACCACAGCTCAAAGGCATCAATTCTCCTTCTATCCTTCCTAGTCATTGTCCAACTCTCTGATGCATAACAAGTGATTTCAAAAACCATGGCCTGTATGAGGCGCACCTTAGTCTCCAGAGAGACACCGTTGCTCTTGAGTACTTTAGAGAGGTCCCTAACAGCAAACTTTCCCATCGCAATACGTTTTTTTTAATTTCCTGGCTGCTGGTGCCAAGAGTGTTGACCGTGGAGCCAAGCAAACCAAAGCTGTGAACAATCTCAATCTCTTCACCATCTATCCTGATCCTACCGATTGGTCCAATGGTGAGAATCTTTGTTTTCTTGACATTGAGCCTCAGTCCTAAACTCTATGAAAAAAAAAGTGGTATCAGGACTGGAGAAAGACTCAATGTATGTTATGCAGATGGTACAACCTTGCTTGTTGAAAGTGAGGAGGACATTAAATGCTTGCTGTAGAAGATCAGAGACTAAAGCCTTCAGTATGGTTGCATCTCAATATCAAGAAAAGAAAAATCATCATCACTGGACCAATGGTCAGCATCAGGATAGATGGAGACAAGATAGAAATTGTCAAAGATTTCATCTTACTTGGACCCACAATCAACACCCTTGGTACTAGCACTCAGAAGATCAGGAGACATATTACATTGGGCAAGTCTGCTGTCAGGAACTTCTCCAAATTACTGAAGAGCAATGATGTCAATTTGAAGACTAAGGTGTGCCTGATTCATGTGATGGTTGTTTCTATCTTTTCTATGATATTATGCATCTGAGAGCTAGACAACAAATAAGGATTACATAAGAAAACATATATCTTTGGCTACTGTGTTGGAGAATAGTAGTGGATATCCCTTGGATTTCCAAAAGAAGACTTACGTTTTAGAGAAAGTGCAGCCCGAATGCTCATTGGAGATATAAATGATAAAGCTTCTACTCACATAGTTTGGCCATGTTGCTAGGAGATACTATTCCGTGGAGAGGGATATAATGCTAGGAAAGGTGTACATGTAACAACAAAAATCCCAAAGATACAGCAGTTTTACTCTTTTTTTTTATGAGTTAGTTTTAAATTTTTTGAGTATTTAATTTCATTATTATTATTATTCTAGTCTATTTACAAAAAGTTTTAAATCTTTTTAGAGTATTTAACTTTATTATTGTAATTATTCTAGTTTATTTACAAAATTTAAATACATTGTTTTCCAGAACAGATTCTTCCAATTTCCCTCACCCCCATCTATCAAATTGTACAACCCCACAATTAATCTCTCCCTCCCCCCTGCACATCCTCATCCCTCTGCTTCCATCATCCTCCCTTAGATCCTTATACTCATTTTACAATAATGGATTTATACAATATTTGTCCTTGTGGGGCTGATTTAGTTCATTCGTCGAAATACTCTCCAATCCCTCCCAAGTTAGGTAATAATTTACAAAGTCATTGCTCCTGTGTGCTGCACAGTATTCCATTATATGAATGTACCATAATTTCTCAATCTATGTTTGTGGTTGGACATCTGAGCTGTTTCCATATTCTTGCGATGGTGAATGCTGTTATGAACATTGGTGTACAAGTTTCTGTTTGTGCCTCAGTTCTCATTTTCTCAGGGTATATTCCAAGTAGTGGAATAGCTGGGTCATATGGAATTTCTACATTCAGCTTTTTGAGGAAGCATCAAACTGCCTTCCAGAAAGAGACTGCCAAATACAGCCAGAAATGCACAATCTGAAGAGGATAAAATTGAGGAATGGGACCTTTTAAAGATTAAATCCATGTGTGCATCAAAAACTTTTTCCAACAGGGTGAAAAGAAAACCTACCAAGGGTCTCATAATGAAAGTTTACAGAATACTTCTGGGCATCCACAAGAAAAAGACTGATAACCCACTTACAAAATGAGCAAAAGATGTGGAAAGAATTTTCACAGAGAAAGATATTTGAATGGTCAGCAGACACATGAAGAAATGTTCCAAATCACTGCAATAAGAGAGATGCAAATCAAAACCACAGTGAGGTACCATCTCCCTCTAGTAGCAGTGGCAAAGTTTAACAGGACAGCAAGTAATAAATGTTAGGGAGGATGTGGTGAGAAAGGAACTCTTACACTTTTATGGTGGGATTGTTTTCCTCTTTTAGCCCTGAACAGAGCTAATATTTCTATAAATCCTTCATCCCAGCCCCTTCTTTAACCTAAAATCTGAACAGCCAGTGAGACAAGACTTCCCTTGAATTTAGAGAGGACAAGAAAGATGATATAAAACCTGAATGGCTTCATACTTTCCCAAGAAAATACAGGTGTTTAAAAATATCATAATGTATTATTTCAAAAGGATAACACAAGAGCTGACTTAAAAAACAATTATTAAATGGGACTGCAATCTTCTCCTAATGCAACAACAGGCAACTTCCAGAGAACGGAGACTTCACAGAGCATAATTTATTTTTCCTTCAAGAGTACAGGTTTTCATTGAGATAAAGTACTTAATGATGAATGAGTTAATGTTAGAGTTGAACCTTAATCCACTGGCAAACATAATACTCTAGAAATGTAAAGAAACCCTGAGTCTTTTTCATTAAATCACAAGTTAATAGTTTTGTTATTGTTTGCTCTTCAGAATAGAAGAGTTAATTTTCAACTTTGTGAGAGAGAGAAAAAAAATTGTTAACAGTTTTAGTTTGCTTAGTTCCACAACCAACACCCTTGGTACCAGCATCCAGGAAATCAAGAGACAAATTACATTGGGAAAGTCAGCTGTCAGGGACCTCTCCAGAGTACTGAAGATCAACAACATCAAGCTGGAGACTAAGGTGTGCCTGATCTGGGGCATAGTCTTTGCAATTGCGAGTTATGTGTCAGAGAGCTGGACAGTGCCTAGGGATGATAGAAAGATACTTTATGACTTTTGAGCTGTGATACTGGAAAAGAGTGTTGGATATACCATGGACTGCTGGGAGATCAAACAGATTCATTCCGGAGACATTGAAACCAGGCTGCTTCTTGGAGGCAAGGATTCTGAAGGTTCATCCAACACACTTTGGGCATGTTGCAAGAAGGGATCAGTCCTTGGAGAGGGACATCATGTTTGAGAGGGTGGGGGGGGACAGCACAAGTGAGGAAGACCTTCAATGAGATGGATTGATTCAGTGATTGGGGTAATGGGAGTAGGTATGTTGGAGACAGTGAGATTGGCCCAGGATAGAGCAGGGTTTAGGGCTCTTGTACATAGGGTCCTATGAGTCGCAGGCAACTCGACGGCAAATAACAACAACAACAACAACAACAACAACAACAATCAGGTTTAACTATGATAAGAAATAGACTCCTCCAGGCAGTTTCCAGTTTTTGTCTTCAATTAAAGCTATGAGGACGTCCATGGATTGTCCAGAGACATCATGAAAAGTGTGTTGTTAATTAGTGATCATTTAAAATGTTAGTGTGTGCCAGCCCTTCCTGGGAGAAGTCTGCTCATGAATCATTATTTCTCAAAATATGGACTGACTTCTCAAAATACTGACATCAGTCCATGAATCCTTATTTCTCAAATATGGGCAAAACTGTCTCCACTTGACAAACGGGGATACTGAGGCAGGAACGGTTAATTGCTCACCCATGTGAGTTAACAGAAAAGTTGAGCTTTGCTTCTACACAAAAGGCACTTGGTGAAAGGATATCCCCAATTTAAGCATTTTTCTTGTTAATTAGCGTGTCTGTTTGGCTATGGCTCAGAGGGACCGCATGAACGATGGATCTGAACCCTATCCTATGCTGTGCTATCCTCATTATCTCTGACACACTCAACCCCAGCCTTTCAGTCACTGTATCAGTCCTTCTCATTGAGGGTCTTCTCCTCCTTTACTGACCATCTTTCTAAGCATGATGTGCTTTCCCCAAAGACTGGCCCCTCCAGACAACATGCCAACAGTATCTGAGAAGAAGTTTCACTATGCCTGCTTGCCTCCAAGGAGCACTCTGGCTGCACTTTTTGGAAGACATGCTTCTTTATGCTTTTGGCAGTCCCTAGGATATTCAGTATTCTTCAACATCAAAGACATTGATTCTTCTTCATTATCGTCAGTCATTGTCCAACTTTCAGATACATAGCAAATAGTTGAAAATATCGTGGTTTGGATCAGGTGCACATTCAGACTGTCATCTTTGTTCTTCAGCACTTATGAGGGGTCCTTGACAGTAGAATTTCTCCCTATGGTTTCTTGGTGTTACGGGTGTTGATTATTGATAAAACAAGTTAAAATCATTGAAAATTTCTATCTCTTCTCCATCTATCATGATACTGCCTTTTGGCCTGGTGAAGAGGATTTTTGCTTTCTTGATGTCGAGATGTAATCCATGTGCAACCCATACTGAATCCATATCTGTGATGGTCTGCTGCAAGCATTTCAAGTCCTCCTCACCTTCAGCAAGCTAGGTTGTCACTTGCATAATGCAGGTTGTTAACAAGTCTTCCTCTGAGCCTGATGCCACATCCTTCTTCATATAGTTCAACTTCTTCAATTCTTTGCCTTCCATACAGATTGAATAGATAAGGAGAAAGGATAGAGCTCTAACTTACCTTTCTTTATTTTGAACCACACAGCTCCTTTGCTCTGTTTGGGTAACTGTTTCTTGCCTCAGAGTGCCCATTCTGTTTGGGACCCCTGGGTGAGGGTGCCAAACGTAGGCAGGTAGGTAAATGCAAGTATCGAGTTGCAATACTGAAGGATATTTTTGATCTGTTTCATCAAGTTGTATACAACTCATAGTGATGCCATGAACAACAGACTTAAATCTTGTCCTATACTGTGCCATCTTCATCCTCTCTGATACACAGGAACCCATTGCTGCAGTCATCATGTCAATCCATCTCATTGGTGGTTTTCCTCTCTTTCATTGACCTTCCACCTTTCTAAGCATGCTGTCTCTTTCCAAGGAATAGTCTGCCTCTTCTAGCAACATGTGCAAAGTATGAGAGATGAAACTTCACCATCTTTGCCTTCAAGGAGCACTCCAGTTGCACTTTCTCTATTTTTCAAGGTACATGTTAGTCTTTAAACTGACCCTTTAACACTTTTGAGATTCCTGGATATCAGATTTCCCCAATGCCCTCATCTTGATTTCTTGATGGCTGCTCGAAAGATTTTCTAAATAAGATATAAAGGAACCTAGATAGAGAAATCATTCTGGCATATAGAAAATCACTAACATAGAACTGAAAAGTGTTCAGTTGAATTTTGATAATAGCTTTTATTGATAAGATTCAGGACAGTGTTATAAGTAGAATATGGAAGAGGGGGAAAAGAGCATGATTGGGATATACTCACAATCTCAAGTTAAAAGTTTACAAAACTAAATCTAGGTTTCTGGTGCCTGGCTACATGATGGTCAGAGCGATGACTCCAGGGAACCATCAAGGACATCCACAGGAAACTTTCTTGGCTCTCCAATGTAAAAGCTTACAGCTAAAGCCTTCTTGTGGTTTCTACATTTCATATTTACTATTCAGAAAGAACTCAAATGTGTCTGAGTGTATGTCAGTGAATTAAGATGGTATTAGGACTCTGCTACAGACCTTAACCTTCCTCAAGCCAAGTACTTCAGGTTTTAAGCTTTAGTGCAAAAGAAATACCTGATAATCTACTTCTGAAAATCTAGCCATTGAAAGCCCTGTGGAGCACAGTTTTAGTGTGACACGCGTTGTTTCAAGCACCTCAAATTTGAGGGTACTTATCAAATTTAATTGAGACTGAAGAGAAAGCATTGATCCTCAGGCAGGTAGACTTTATTAGATAATAACTCAATAGGGAGATGCAGAGGAGGGCATACCAAGACACTTTGGCTACAAAACCTTCTAGTCTCTGAAGACAAGGGGACAAAAAGACAATATTTTATTCTTTTCTTGAAATTAATTATGCTTTAGCAAACTCTGGAGGCTTAATGATAACAAGTTGTGCTGCCAGCCTAAAGGTTTTAGTTGTCATTGTTGTTAAGTGCCATTGAGTTGTGTACGATCATAATGACCCTATAAACAACAGATCTGAACCCTGTCCTCTCCCGTGTCATCCTCATCATCTCTGACCACTTGAGCCCATTGCTGCAGGCACTGTGTCAGACCATCTCATCAAGGATCTCCTCTCACTAATGCTCTACCTCTCCAAGTGTGATGTCCTTTTCCAAAGACTTCTAGCAACATGCCCAGACTATGTGAGACAAAGCTTTGTTATCCTTGCCTCTAAATAACATTCTGGTTGCACTTTCTTAAAGATATTTTGTTTGTTCTTTTAACAGTCCATGGAGTACTCTCCTCCAACACCATAACTCAAAGGCATCAATTTTTCTTCTTTCGTCTTTATTCATTGCCCAGCTTTCAGACACACAACCCATGACTGAAAAGACCATGAAAAGTGCGTGAATCAGGCACTCCTTATTCTTCAAACTGACATCATTGCTCCTCAGTACTTTGGAGAGATCCTGATTGCTTGACTGTTGGTGCCAAAGATGTTGATTGTGGATCCAAGTAAGATGAAGTTGTTGACAATTTCAATCTTTTCTCCATCTATCATGATGTTGCCTATTGGCCCCGTGGTGAGGATTTTTTTTCCTCCTTGATGCTGAGATGTAATCCATATGAAAAGGTATGTGGTTCAAATTCACCAGCTGCTTCTTGGGAGAATAATAATCAACATCCTCCTGTGTGATTTACTGCCTCTGAAAATCCACTAGAGGATCAACTATAAATAGATTGTAATTTGGTGGTACACAGTAATAATGTTTTCAACAATTTCCTGGAAAGAGGCAGGGTGTTCTGGGCACTGGCCCATGTGGACAGGGTTTTAAAAATGAGGTATATATAGTCTGTTTTCAAGATTAATTCCCTTATGAAGTTTTCTGGACTAGTAGCCATCATTTATTATAGAATGGTGGCGTGGTTGGTTGTTGTTCAACTTCTAGTCCCAAACCAGGTGTGTGTATTCCTTAGCCTAAAGGCAGCTGAAGAGGAAGCTCAGTCTCTTATAGCTGTCTCATAGCTGAACCTCCAGCAGGTTTCCCAGGCTATAAATTGCAAGAGGAAGTTAGTGGCTACTAATTGCAGGATTTCATACAATTAGGGCAATAAGGAGAGCCTAGAGAGGTGGAGGAGGAAGCTGCTGAAGTTCCCTATTTCAAATTGAGATGTCAAGAGCATAAAACTACAATTTTTTTCTTTTTTAAATAAAGTGGGGAGTTATTGTTATGTGCTTCGAGTTGCCTGTGACTCATACTAACCCTATGTAGAATAGCTCTGAATCCTGCCCTGTCCTGAGCCCCTCTCACTGAATCTGACATACCTAACCTCATTGCCCCAGTTACCAGGTCAATCTATCTCACCCAGGGTCTTCTTCTCCTGTACTGTCCCTCCACCTTTCCAAGCATGATGTCCTTCTCCAAGGACTGGTCCTTCCTGGCCACATGCCCAAAATATGTGAGACAGAGCTTCAAAATCCTTGCCTTCTGGGAGCAGCTTGGTTTCACCCTCTCTAGGATAGACCTGGTTGCTCTCCTAGAAGTCCATGGTATGTTCAATAGTCTTCTCCAGCACCAAAGCTCACAGACATAAATTCTTCTTCTGTCTTTCTTAGTCATTGTACAGCTCTGTGAGGCATAGCAAGCAATTGCGAAGACCATAGCCTGGATCAGGCACACCTTAGTATCTATACTGACACCAATGCTCTTTAGTATTTTGGAAAAGTCCCTGATAGCAGACTTTCCCGATGCAATTTGTCTTTTGATTTGCTGACTGCTGGTATCAAGAGTGTTGAGTGTGGAGCCAAGAAAGCTGAACTTGTTAATAATCTCAAATTCTTCTCCATCCATCAAGTGCTGCCAATTGGCTCAGTGGTGAGAGTCTTTGTCTTTTTGATGTTAAGCTTCAAACCATATTGAAAACTACAGTCCTTAATCTTCCACAGCAAACACCTCATGTCCTCCTCAGTTTTAGAAAGCAAAGTTGTGCCATTGGCATTAACGCAGGTTGTTGGTGAGTCTACCTCTAATTCTGATGCCACACTCCTCTTCATAAAATCCAGCCTCCTGAATGATCTGTTCTGAATACATATTGAAAGGTATGAAGACAGGACACATCCATGTTGTACTCCTTTTCTGATTTTGAAACCATAGGTAACACAAATAGTAGGTGGTAAAGGTGTGATTTTGTGATTCTTTCTACATCAGAATGATTTAAAAGATGAATATGGATATAATAAAACTGTTCCCTTCCCATCTGTTATTTGTGCAAACAGACTATTTCCATCTATAAATCAAAGAATGGAAAGGAAATGATGTTGAACTGGTGTATTCCAGTAAGAGGATCTGTAGATACCTGGATAGGTTAGTATGCATCCCAACACCATGGTGGATAGACAAAGCTGAGTCCAACCCCAGAGCACTTTGGAGGGTTGAGGTAGGAAGAGAAGGCTTTGTTGAGAATTGGAAGTCTGGTTTGAGACTGATCATGTATACTGGGAACTTGATTAGATTTGGGCAAGGAGTCTTTAGAACAGTGCAGGTTTGCTGAAAACAGCTTGAAACATCCAACTATTATCTATTAATCAACTATTAGCCATCAACTCTTAGTTTTCTGCTAAAGAGTTGATGCAGCTTTGGGGAGATCTGGCAAGCAATGGTAAGGGCCTGCTTGAGCAGAAAGTCTGAGAAGAGTGAAATCACACTGGTAAACACAAGAGAGCTTCTTGGTAGCTATGGAATTGATTCTGACATTCAGCAACCCCATGTGACAGAGTAGAACAGCACCAGGGAATTTTCTAGGCTGTAATTTTTACAGAAATAGATAAAACACCGTAAAAGTAAGGAAAAACTCATTGGCATTGAGTAGTCTTCCTCATTTTCAGCACTTTCATCTCACTTTAGGATTCTAGTAGTAAGAAACTGTATTGCAATCCAGAAGGGATTCATAGTTCAAATCCACTATTTCATAGGAGGATGGGCAATCTCCCCTGTGGGAGGGTAAGCTATGGGAAACAAAAAAGAAAAACTGGCAGTTGGGAAATGCAGACTTTGTGACAGAAATTAGCCTAGAGATCAAATGACTGAATTTTGTAGAATCAATAATTTATTCTTTGTGAATAGAATTTTTTAAAAAACACAAGAGACAACTGTACACATGCACCTCACCAGATGGACTGATTACACAGGAGCCAGGCAGACAACACCTGAGCATAGAATCAATGGAGAAACTCAGTATCAGCAGTCAAAACCAGGACAGGGCCTGCCTGTGGAACAGACTATCAGATACTCACGTGTAAATTCAAACTGAAGTTGAAGAAAATGGAAAGTCCACAAGAACCAAGATATAACTGTGAGTATATCCCACCTGAACTAACAAACCATCTCAAAAATAGTTGTGATATATTAAACATTGTTATTGTCATTGTTGTGCACCGTAGAGTCAGAACCAACCCATCGCTGATTCTCCAGTGGGTTTTCAGAGGCAGTCAATCACACAGGAGGAGATTTCTCATCCTTCTCCTATGGAGCAGCTGGTGACATCGAACTGCGTGCCTTCAGGATTGCAGTGCAGCTCCTTGCCACTAAGCCACCAGAGCTCCCTAATGGTTGAAAATATAACCATTGTTATTGTTGTTGTTAGGTGCCATCAAGTCAAGTAAAATGCTTAGTGACCCTATGAACAGAAGATCTGAAACTCTGTTCTACCCTGTGCCATCCTCACACTTTCTGACACTCAAGAGCCCATTGTGGCAGACACAGTGTTAATCTACGTGGTTAAGGGTCTTCTTTTCCTTTGCTGACCCTCCACTCTTCCCAGCATCATGTCCGTCTCCAAAGAATAGCCTGTCCTAGCAACATATCCAAAGTATGTGAGGCGAAGTCTCATCATTCTTGCCTCTAAAGAGCACTCCAGCTGCACCCTCTTCAACACATACCTGTTCATTCTTTTGGCCGTCCATGGGATGTTCAGTGCTCTTCTCCAACGCCACAACTCAGAGGCATCAATTCTTCTTCTGTCATCCTTATTTATTGTCCAGCTCTCAGATGCATAGCAAGTGATTGGAAAAACTATGGCCTAAATCAGATACACCTTAGTCTTCAAACTGACATTATTACTCCTCAATAATTGGAAGAGATCCCTAACTGCAGATTTTCCCAGTGCCATGTTTCTCCTTATTTCCTGACTGCTGGTACCAAGGGTGTTAATTGTGGATCCATGCAAGATGAATCTGTTGACAGTTTCAGTCTCCTCTCTACCCATCATGACACTGTCTATCAGTTCAGTGGTAAGAATCTTTGTTTTCTTGACACTGAGATCCAATTTATACCAAACGATGCATTCCTTTATCTTCTGCAACAAGTGCTTCAAGTCCGCTTCACTTTCAGCCAGCAAGATTGTGTTACTATATAACGCAGGCTATTGATGAGTCTCCCTCCAATCCTGACGCCACACTCCTTTTCATAGAGTCCAGCTTCTTGGATAATTTGTTCAGCATATGGATTGAAGAGGTATGGAGAGAGAAAACAACCCTGCCACACTCCCGACTCTCAATTTTAAACCATGTAGTGTTCCCTTGTTCCGTTCGCTCAACAACTTCCTAGTCCAGGTCCAGGTTCTGCACTAGCACAATTAAGGACTCTGAGACTCCCATTGCTCTCGATGTCAGCCACAACTTGTTATGATCCGCACGTTCAAATATACCTTCGAATAGTTGATACAGCACATACCGCTGTAACTTCATTATTTCTTGAAAATACATCTGTTAATGAGTGGGTGGACTTGCCAGCTGTAAAAGTACCATCCCCACTCACACGTAAAACTCACTTTCTGTAATAATAAAACAAATACTGTTTGTAATACATTGTTGGTATTGTTAAGTGCCATCTAGTCACAGGCGACTCATAGCGACCCTATGAAGGAGAGTCCTCGACGCTTGGGTGCCTTTCTTCCTCTCTCCAGGCTCATAGGGTTTCCGGAGGCAAGCTTTTATGGAAGTGGATGCCACTCCTCCTTCTAATGTAATACATTACATTCAGATAAAACTTGTGAGGGTGTAGAACAGAAATTCAAGTTCCAAGAGAAACCGTACAAAATATCTGTGCAAAAAATAAATAAATAGAGAAATATGCTTCGCATACTGCTTAGGTGAGTGGCGTGTCTGGTTGTTTTGTTGTAGTTGTGCTGCTAACCCAAAGTGACACCTCTTTGGTGGAGGAGGAAGAGGGTTTTTTCCAATATGCATTAGCTTGCTGTTGTTTAGTCTCTTGGATGTAGTTTTTAAACATTGTGTGATTTGAGGCAAAATTTACACAGCAAATCGATTATCTATTTATACACATAAAGGAGCTCTGGAGGTTCCGTGGGCAATGAGTTGCTCTGCCAACTCAAAGGCATGATGGTTCGAATCCACCAGCTGTTCTGAGGGAGAAAGATGGGAAATCTCCTCCCATTTACAGCTTCAGAAAACCTGCTGGAGGCTCAGTCATGAGTTTGTTCCAATCAGATGATTAGGAGATAGTTTTGAGTAAGTGATAGTGTAGTGTGTTGTTTGTTGCCTGCTAACTAAAAGGCCTGTGGTTTAAATTCACCATCTGTTTCACAGGAGAAAGATGAGCTGTTACTTGTAAAGATTTACAACTTCTGAAACCCAGTGGAGGGTTGCTATGAATCATAGCGACCCAACTCCACAGCAGTGGGCCTGGATGGTGCAAATAGTTAAGTGTTTAGCTACTATTGAAAAGAAGGGTGTTTCAAACGAATCCAGAGGTAACTAGGAAGAAAGTCCTGGCAATCTGCTTCCAAAAAGTCATAGTTTTGTAAATCTTATGAACACAGTTCTCTGTCCACATAGGGTTACCTTGAGTTAGGATCATAGCCACAGTGGCTAGCTGAATTTGAATATATTTTAAAATAAATTTTACTTAAATGTCAATATTGAAAATTTATAAATTATGGTGTTGTTGTTGTTATGTGCCGTCGAGTCGCTTGCAACTCATAGCGACCGTATGTACAACAGCCCTAAACCCTGCTCTATCCTGTGCCAATCGCACTGCCTCTGACACACCCATCCCAATTGTCCCAGTCACTGAATCAATCCACCTCATAGAGGGTCTTCCCCTCTTGAGCCGTCTCTCCACCCTCCTAAGGATAATGCTCCTCTCCAAGGACCTGTCCCTCCTTACAACATGTCCAAAGTATGTCAGACGAAGCCCTAGAATCCTTGCCTCCAACGAGCAGCCTGGTCTAACCTTCTCCAGGATGAATCTATTTGTTTTCTTGGCAGTCCATGGTACATTCAATACTCTTCTCCAGCACCACAGCTCAAAGGCATCAATTCTCTTTCTATCCTCCCTAGTCATTGTCCAGCTCTCTGATGCATAACAAGTGATTGCAAAGACCATAGCCTGTACCAAACACACCTTAGTCTCCACAGTGACACCATTGCTCTTCAGTACTTTGGAGAGGTCCCTAAGAGTAAACTTTCCCATCGCAATATGTCTTTTAATTTCCTGGCTGCTGGTTCCACAAGTGTTGACTGTGGAGCCAAGCAGACTAAAGCTGTTAACAATCTCAATCTCTTCACCATCCATCCAGATGCTGCCAGTTGGTCCAGTTGAGACTCAATCCATATTGCAGGCTGCAGTCCTTGACCCTCTGCAGCAAGCGTTTCAGGTCCTCCTCATTTTCAGCAAGCAGCGCTGTGTCATCTGCATAACGCAGATTGTTGATAGATCTTCCACCAATCCTGACTCCACACTTCTCCTCATAGAGCCCAGCCTCTCAGATAATCTGTTCTGCATACAGGTTGAAAAGGTATGGAGATAGGACATATCCCTAGTCGATGTCAAACTCAAGCAACTCATAGCGAACTCTCAAGTGGATTTTCAAAGGCTGTCATCACATGAAAGGAGATCCCATCCTTCTCCTTGGATCCGCTAATGTATTCGATTTACCAGAGACATGGTCTTTTGGCTAGCCTCCATTTCCCCAGCCACTGTGTCAATCCATCTAACGTCTTCCTCTCCTGTGTTGTCCCTCCACCCATCCAAACATGATGTCCTTTTCCAAGGACTATCCCTCTGGGCAACATGCCCAATGTATGTATATGAGACAGAGCTTCAAAATTTTTGCCTCCAAAAAGTAACCTGGATTCACACTCTCCAGGACAAACCTTTTCTTTTTTATTCTCTTGGCAGTCCATGGAAAGCTCAGCACTCTTCTCCATCAACACAATTCAAATGCATCTATTCTTCCTCTATCATCCTTATTCATTGTCCAGCTCTCTGATGATTAGCAAGTAATTGCAAAGACCATGGCCTGTATCAGGTGTACCTTAGTCTCTAGACTTACATCTTTGTTCTTCATTACTCTGGAGAGGTCCCTGACAGCAGATTTTCCTAATGCAATTTGTCTTTTTGACTGCAAGTGCCAAGGGTGTTGATTGTGGAACTAAGCAAGCTGAAACTGTTAACAATCTCCACTTATCCTGGTGCTGCCAATTGGCCCAGTGGTGAGAATCTTTGTTTTCTTGATGTTGAGCTGACCCTCTAGTGGGTTTTCAGAGGCAGCAAATCACATGGGAGAATACTGCTTATTATTCTCCTAAGGAGCAGCTGGTGAATTTGAACCACATACATTTTAATATGGATTACATCTCAAGATTAAGGAAAAAAATTCCTCACCATATAAACAGCATCATGATATATGGAGAAAATATTGAAATTGTTGACAACTTCATCTTATTTGTCTTCACAATAAACATCTCTGTCAACAGCAGTCAAAAAAATCAAATGATGTGCTGTCAACAAGATGGATTAACCCAGTGACTTCACTAATGGACTCGAGTGTTTCAAAGGTGATGAGAAGGACACACAGGATAAGGCAAGGTTCTGATCTGTTGTTCATAGGGTCACTATGAGCGGTACTTGACTTGGCACCACCTAACAACAACAACAACAACAAAAATATATGACAACCAGAGAGATTGGGGTTTTTCTTGCTTTCCACTAATGCTCTCTTACTCCTTCCTGTCTCTATCTTTATGCCTGTTTTTTAAGGCTACATTTTTATTGAGAGATTTACAGCTTAGAATGTTACTTTTATACTTTTATATACTTTTAAGCATGCTTTGTGATGTTCTTATGTGCTATTAAGTTAATTTTTATAAGGTTGACCCCACATGACAGAGTAGAATGGCCCTGTAGGGCTTGATTTGGATTTTCTTCCCCCATCATAACTGCTTCTTTTCCTTCCCACACCCACTATCACGGCTAATTGTGTGTTTGTGTGTGGTAAGGAATTGTAGTAAAGAATTGTGCTGCCAACCCAAAGGCATGCAGGTCAAATCCACTAACCGCTCTGCAGCAGAAAGATGGGAAATCTACTCAAGAGTAATTAACTGGACATCACCTGTCCTTAGAGGCTACCACCTCATATTGTCAGATGCCATGGATCTGTTCCAGTCGAGGTACTTTGAGGGAAAAAACTGCTGTCTAGCTTGATCACATGGACCCCACAAGCTCAAGCAACAGGGAGGACTGGGACACCTTGAGACATGCAAGAAACCACTTCCAGAAGAGAACAACAGGCTTCCTGCTCTGTCATTAAGGTGCATCAGGGAAAAAACCCTGCTGTCTAGCTTGACCACGAGGGACCCTTCAATAAGGACACTGAATGTGAATGGTTTAAATGCACCAGTGAAGAGAAAAAGAATAGCAGATGGGATGAAAACACAAAGCTCATCAATATGCTGTGTACAAGAGACATACTTAAAAAGTAAAAATTCAAAGGGTGGGAAAAATATGCCAAGCAAATGGTAATCAGAAAAAAGCAGCAGTAGCTATACTAATCTCTGATAAAATATATTTCTGTTTTAAAACTATCAACACGTAGATTACTTTTGGCAGGATTGCCATTTTCACAATACTGAGTCTTCTTATCCATGAGCAATGCACATTTTCCCATTTCTTTAGGTCTTTTATTGTGTCTTGCGTAAATGTTCTGTAGTTTTCTTTGTATAGATCTCTTGTGTTTTGAGTTAGGTTCACTCCCAAGTATCTCAGTTTGTGGTTGGCTGTTATAAATTATATTGCTTTGTTGTTTTCCTTCTTTGAGTTCTCTTTGTTACTGTAGAGGAATTCCACTGATTTCTGGGTAGTGATTGTATTCTGCCATTCTACTCAATTTGTCTACTAGCTCTGGTGTTTTGTTTTGGGTTTGTTTGTGTTTTTGTTGTTTCTTGTTGTAAGTTGTTTGTCTTAAGTTCTTGGGGTTTTCTGTGTACACTATCCTGTTATCTGCATATAACAACAATTTAACCATCTCGCAGGTGGCCTGTGCTTTATAGGTCTCTCTTGTGCTTCCTATTTCCTCTTTCACCAAGGACCCGCCAGCATTGGAAGCGATCTCACCAAAACCATGAAGAAGGCGGCCCAAGTCATCACTGAGAAATACTACACGCGTCAGGGTAATGATGTCCACATGAACAAGTACGTGTCCAGGAGATCCCAGCAAGAAGCTCCGGAAGAAGACAGCAGGCTGTCACACATCTGATGAAGCAGATTCAGAGGGCCTGTGAGAGGCATCTCCATTAAGCTGCAGCAGGAGCAGAGAGAAAAGGGAGAGAATTATGTACCAGAGGTTTCGGCTCTGATCATTGAAGGAGATCCTGAAACGAAGGAATTGCTGAATCTCTTGGACTTAGGCAGTCTGTTCAAACTGCAGGTCACTCAGTCCACATTTGGGATGAATTTTGAAACACTTCATGGAGCCGTTTGAGTCTGTCTGCTATGCTGTAATATTTTCAATAAACTTGGGCATGCCAGCAAAAAACAACAACAAAAACCCAACCAAAAATCAATTTAACCATCTCTTTGCTGATCTAGATTTATGTTAAAATCACAATTTAAAAAAAAATGTTAAAAACTATCACAAAAGACAGAGAAAGAGCCCAAGATGACATAACCATAATTAACATCTATGCACAAAATTATAGACCTGCAAAATAAACAAAGCAAATGTTAACAGAACTAAAAAAAAACCAAAGACACCACTATAGTAGAAAGAGACTTCAATACACCATTCTCAAGGAAAATTAGGACTACCAGAAAGAAACTCAACAAAGCTGCTGAAGAATTAAATCACATAATCAATTAACTTGGATAGATAGATGATAGATAGATAGATAGATAGATAGATAGATAGATAGATGATAGATAGATAGATAGATAGATAGATAATAGATAGACTAATGCACCCCCAAAGAGATGAATATACATTCTTCTGCAGGATGTATGGAACAGTGTCTGGAAAAGATCATGTTTAGGTCACAAAGCAAGTCTCAATAAATTAGAAAACAATAATACGAACCATTTTCTCAGACCACAGTGTTACAAAACTAGAAATCAACAAGAGGATAACAAAGAAAAAATCATATACCTGGAAGCTGAACATGAGTGGGGTGTAGTTGTGTTGATATGTGCTGTCAAGTTGCCTATAACTCTAATGATCCTACATACAACAGCTCTGAAGCATGCCCTATCTTGAGCCACTCTTACTGACTCTTACACATCTACCCCATTGGCACAGATACTGTATCATCCATGTCATCCAAGGCCTTCTTCTCCTGCACTGTCCTTCAACCCTTCTAAGCATGATATCCTTCTCCAAGGACTGGTCTCTTGTGGTAATGTGTCCAAATTTTGTTAGACAGAGCTTCAGAATCCTAGCCTGGAAGTAGAAACTTAGTTTTATTCTCTCCAAATCAGGCCTATTTGCTTTCTTGGTGGTCCATGGCATGTTCAAGACTCTTCTCCAGCACCACAACTCAAAGACATCACTTCTCCTGTCTTTCTTAGAGAGCAATAGAAGAAATTAAAAATTTCTTGAAACAAATCAGAATGAAAGCACAATTTAACCAAAATCTCTGGGATACAGCAAAAGCTATAGAGGTCAATTCATTGCAATAAACAAACACATCAAAAGGGAATAAAACAATGATGTTGTTGTTAAGTGCCATTGAGTCATAGGCAACTCATAGCGACCCTATGAAGGAAAGTTCTCAACACTTGTGTGACTTTCATCCTTTCTCCAGGTTCATGGGGTTTCCAGAGGCAAGCTATTATGGAAGTGGATGCCGCTCCTGCTTCCAAGACTGTTTAATCAGGGAGCTCCACCAAACACTCTCATCCATGGGTAACCGTTAACACATTTGACACATCAGTGTCACAGTGTTCAGTAACCACAAATTACTGCTGTATGGCAAGTGGACACACCAGGGCTATATGTCCTAGAAGAATGTTTGAACAAAAACAAT
This sequence comes from Elephantulus edwardii, assembly GCF_000299155.1. NCBI lineage: Eukaryota > Metazoa > Chordata > Mammalia > Macroscelidea > Macroscelididae > Elephantulus > Elephantulus edwardii. The sequence goes on from NW_006399978.1 coordinate 115,582, forward strand.
GAAAAATAATTATTTAACTCAACATCTCCAACAAGTGGAAAATGAACAACAACCCCACCCTCCCAACAACCTCTAAAAGAAAGGAAATTCTAAAAATTAGGGCATAAATAAAGGCAATAGAAAACAGAAAAACATTTGAAATGATAAAGACTAGGAGTTAATTCTTCAAAAAGTCAATAAAATGACAAACCAGCCAAGGTAACTAATGAAAAGAAAGAAAACTTGCAGATAATATGAATAAGAGATGAAGGGGGCAATGCCATAACAGAACCAACTGAAATAAAAAGGTTAAAAACAGAATATTAGGAAAAACCATATGCAAACAAAAAAAAAAAACCTAGAGGAAATTGATAAATACTTTGAAACTCACGACTTACCCAGACTGACACAGACTGAAGTAGAACACCTAAACAGATCCATTACAAAAGAAGAAATTGAAAAGATAATAAAACAACTTCAACTTAAAAAAAATCTGTGTAACAGATGGTTTTACTAGTGAATTCTATCAAACATAGAGAAGAACTGTCACCAATTCTACATAAAATAATTCACAAAATAGAAAAAGATGGAATATTCCTAGACTCATTTTATGAAGCTTCTCTACTCTACTCATTCTATATTCTTGAAACCAAAGTCAGATAAAGATACTACCAAAATAGAAAACTATAGGCCATTACCTCTCATGAACATAGATACAAAAATTCTCAATAAGATCCTGGTCAATAGAATCCAACAGTACGTTTAAAAAAATCATGATCAAATGGGATTCTAATGACAGGTATGCAAGGATGTTTCAACACAAGAAAAGCAATTAATGTAATTCATATCATTAACAAACTGAAGAACACAATCCAGCAGACCTTTTTGATTAAAACAAAGTAGTAATAGAGGGAAATTTCTTCAACATGGTGAAAATTATATACACAGAACCAAGGGCCAGCATTGTTCTCATTGGAGAGAGATTAAAAACATTCTTCTTGAGAGCAGGAACTAGACAAGGATGCTCACTGTCATCTCTTCTATTCAATAAAATATTGGAAGTACAGGAAGCTTTATTAGTCTAGTGGTAAGAAGCTGCACTGCAATCCCAAAGGAATGTAGTTCAAGGCCACCAGGTACTCTGTAGGAAAAAGATGAGTAATTTCCTCCCATGTGACTACCTCTGAAAACCCTGTCAGAATATCAGGTATGGGTCCGTTCTGACTTTATGGTACACACAACAACAACTGGAACTGGAACTTTTAGTGACAGCAATAAGATGACAAGGAAATAAGACATACACAAATTGGCAAAGAAGTAAAACTATCTCTAGATGCAAATTATAAGTCTAGTTGTTGTTGAGTTGTAGGTGACTCATAGTAACCCAATGTATGAAAGACTTGAAAACTTGTATAACTTTCTTCATTTCTCCAAGTTCATAGAGTTTTCAGAGGCAATCTATTTTGGAAGTGGATGCCACTACTGCTTCCAAGATTGTTTTAACTGGGGAGCTCCACCAAACGCTGTCTGTCATGGGTGACTAATATTACATTTGGCACATCAGGGTCACAGTGTTCAACATCACAGCAACCACGAGTTACCTCTGTGCGGCAAATCAACAGACCAGTGCTATAAGTCTAGTATACTTAAAAAACTTTAAAGATTCAACAAGAAAATTATCAGACATAGTCAACCAATTCAGCAAAGTAGCACAGTACAGGATCAACATACAAAAATCAGCAGGATTTCTCTACAATGGCAGAGAGAGTATACAAATAGAGATAAGAAAAAACAATACCAACTATAATAGCTAACCACAAGATGAAATACTTGGGAATAAATTTAACTAGCGACACAAAAGACCTACACATAGAAAATTACAAAACATTGTGTGTGTATGTGTTATGTGCTGTCGAGTCGCTTGCAACTCATAGCAACCCTATGTATAAGAGCTCTAAACCCTGCTCTATCCTGTGCCGACCACACTGTCTGACACTCCTACTCCCATTGCTCCAGTCACCAAATCACTTCATCTCATCAAGTGTCATCCTCTCCTGCACTGTCCCTCCACTCTTCCAAATATGATGTCTCTCTCCACGAACTGGTCTCTCCTTGCAACATGCCCGAAGTATGTCAGACAAAGCCTCAGAATCCTTTCATCCAAGGAGCAGCCTGCCTTCACTCTCTCCAGGACAAACCTGTTTGTTCTCCTAGCAGTCTATGATATATTCAACACTCTTCTCCAGCACCAAAACTCAAAGGCATCAATTCTATCATCCCTAGTCATTGTCTATGACTATCATCCCAAGTCATTGTACAATTCTCCGATGCATAACACACAATTGTGAAGACAATGGCCTGGATCAGGCGTACCTTAGTCTCCAGCCTGGTGTTGTTGCCTCTGGAGAGGTGTCTGAAAGCTGACTTTCTCCAATGCGTTTTGTCTCTTGATTTCCTGGCTGCTGATACCAAGAGTGTTGCCTATGGAACTAAGCAAACTAAAACTGTTAACAGAAGAGATGCTGGAGATAGAATGATAGAATTTTGCACATTTAATTATTTATTCATTGCAAATACCTTTTATATGAAACACAAATGCAAACTATACACATGGATTTCACCTGATGGTATGCATAGGAATCAAATTTATTACATTTGTGGAAAGAATCGCTGAGAACCTCACTATCAGCTGTGAAAACCAGGCCAGGTGCTGATTGTGGAACAGACCACCATCTACTCACGTGCAAGTTCAAGCTGAAGTTGAAGAAAATAAAATCAAATCCACAGAAACCAAAATTTGATCTTAAGTCTATCCTACTCAAATTTTAAAATCATCTCAGAAACAGGTTTGAAGCCTTGAGCACCAAAGAGCATAGACAAAATGAGCTGTAGGAGTATATCTAGAATATCATCCACGAAGAATGCAAAAGATCATTACAAAGACTGAAGAGGAAGAAAAGACCAAGATGCGTATCAGATGAGATTCTGAATATTGCATTAGAGCTCTGAGAAGCCACAGGAGAGGGAAGAATTAAAGAAATTTAAAAGCTGAAAAGAAAATTTGAAAGGACAGCTTGAGATGACAAAGCAAGATACTATAATGAAATGTGCAAAAGAGCTGGAGTCAGAAAATCAAAAGGGCTGAATTCGCTCAATATTCCTTAAGCAAGTTTTTCTTTGAAAAATAAATTCAAGCCATGAGTGGCAATATTTAAGGATGCTTTGGGCAAAGTGTTAAATTATCCAAGAAGCTTTAAATGAAGATGGAAGGAATATACAGAGTCCCTGTACCAGAATGAAAACATTACTACAAGGAACAAAAAGAGATCACGAGAAATATACCATGTTCATGGTTAGGAAGACTCAATATCATGAAAATGACAATTCTACCAGAGGCAATCTACAAGTACAATGCAATCCCAATATAGGTATCAAATCCATTCTTCAATGAGATGGAAAAGGCGACTTCTAATTTTATCTGGAATGGAAAGAGATCTCGAATAAGCAAAACATTACTGAAAAAGAGAAACAAAGTAGGCACAACCACACTCACTGATCTCAAATCCTACTACACAGGTGTGGTGGGCAAGACAGGTTGGTAGCAATAGACACATAGATCAATGGAAAATAATTGAGAACCCTGAAATCAGCTCATCCACCCATGTCAACTGATCTTTGATAAGAGGACAGAATCAGTTAAGTGGGGAAAGGACAATATCTTTAACAAATGGTGTTGGCAAAATTGGAAAACCATCTGCAGGAAACTCAAGCAAGACCCACACACACTTCACACCTTATACGAAAACCGACTCAATCCATTCATTTGTGGTTGGATATTTTGGCTACTTCCATGTTCTTGGGATGGTGAATAATGCTATTATGAACATTGATATACAAATCTCAGTTTGTGCCTCAGTTCTCATTTTTCAGGGTGTATTCCAAGTAGTGAAATAGCTGGGTCATTTGGAATTTCTATGTTCAGCTTTTTGAGGAAGCGCCAAACTGCCTTCCAGAACAATTGTACCATTTTACAATCCCATCAACAATGTATAAGAGTTCCTTTCTTGCCACATCCTCTCCAACATTTATTACTTGCTGCCCTGTTAAACTTTGCCACTGTTACCATAGTGTGATGGTAACTCATTGTGGTTTTGATTTGCACCTCTCTTATTGCCAGTGATTTGGAGCATTCCTTCATGTGTCTATTTGCCATTTGAATATCTTCCTCTGTGAAAATTCTTTCCATGTCTTTTACCCATTTTGTAACTGGGTTATCAATCTTTTTCTTACGGAGGTCTAGCTTGAGAAATTATGGTATATTCACACAATGGAATATGATGTAGCACGCAGGAGCAATGATTTTGTACATTATTACCTAACTTGGGAGGGACTGGAGAGCATTATGCTGAATGAACTCAAGTCCCTCAAGGATAAATATTGTATAAAACCATTATTGTAGAATGAGAATAAGGATCCAAGACGGGTGTGAGAGGGTGGAAGCACAGGGATGAGTATGTTCAGGGAGAGAGGGGGCTTGGGGGTGGGATGAGAGAAACTGAAAATTTCTTAAAAACAATATATTTTAATTTTGTAAATAAACTAGTTGTTGTTGTTGTTGTTGTTAGGTGTCGTTGAGTTGTAGACGACTCAGTGACCCTATAAACAAAAGACCTGAATATTTTTATAACTTTCATAGTTTCACATTCCATAGAGTTTCGAGATGCAAGCTATTTCAGAAGTGGATGCCACTCCTGCTTCCAAGCTTGTTTTAATCAGGGGGCTCCACCAAATACTGTCCACCATGGGAAACCACTATCGCATTTGACACATCAGTGTCACAGTGTTTAGCATTACAGAACCACGAGTTAGCTCAGTACAGCAAATAGACAGATCAGTGTTATACCACTTAGAAGAATGTTTGACCAAAAATAATTAAAACCAGGCCTGAGGACCGCAGATTAAAATCACCCACCTTTGGCTTGGTAGCATAACTTTCTATCCAATAAGCCAACAGAGCTCTATCTATGTTGTTGTTGTTAGGTGCCATTGAGTTGTAGACGACTCATAAAAACCCTATGAACAAAAGACCTGAACACCTGTATAACTTTCCTCATTTCTCCACATTTATAGAGTTTCTGGAGAGTGTTTGGTGGAGCTCCCCAATTAAAACAAGCTTGGAAAAAAAATTTTAAAAAAAAAACAAAACAAGCGTGGAAGCAGGAGTGGCATCCAATTCCAAAATAGCTTGCCTCTGTAAACTCAAAGAATGTGGAATAAACTAGTAGAAAATGGGGGGGGGGGAAAAGTAAAAAAAAAAAAAAAGGAGGGAATAAAAACCCCTAATATCTACTCAAGGTGGATCAGGGACCTAGAAGTAAAACCAAAGACAATAAACTTCATCAGAAAAGCTAGGAAGAACTCTAGAAGCCATAATCCATAGCATGAACAATCCTTCAAGCATAATGAAAACCTACAAACAAGAGAGAATAAAATAGATGAATGGGACCTTCTAAGAATTAAATCCCTATGCACATCAAAAATTCCAACAGGGTAAGAAGGAAACTTACAGACTGGGAAAAAATTATGTGGCAATGACATATCTGATAAGGGACTTATATCTAAAATGTATAGAATACTTCAGCACCTGAAAAAGGAAAAGGTAAATAACCGAATCACAAAATGGGCACAGGATATGAATAGACACTTTATCAAAGAAGACATTTAGATGGCAAAGAAACACATGAAGAAATGTTCAGAATCCCTAGCTGTCAGAGAGTTACAAATTAAAACAACTATGAGATATCATCTCACCCCAGCAACAATAGCAAAGTTCAATAGGACAGCAAACAACAAATACTGGTGAGGTTGTGTAGAGATTAGAACTCTTATTCACTGCTGGTAGGAATGTAAAATGGTGCAACCACTGTAAAAGTGCTGTCTCAAAAAATTGGAAATAGTAATACCATTTGACCCAGCTATCCCACTATGGGGATATCCTAAAAAAAACCCAGCAACCCAGAGCCTTAACTCAAACAGATTTATGTACACTCATGTTTATTGCTGTGTAATTCACAATGGCAAATAGATGGAAACAACCCAAGTGTCCATCAATAACCGAATGGATAGAAAAACTATGGTACATCCACACAATGGAATACTATGCAGCATTGCAAAACAATTAAATACTAAAACATTACATAGCATGGCTTCAGGACATTATGCTGAGGAAATAACTCAATCACAAAAGGACCAACTGCAAAACACCACTGTTATAAAATAAGAAAGACATGGGGGATTTGGGGGAAAATGGGGAAAGAGTGATAAATAATGGACAATTCATTAGAACAGATGAGGGGAAGAGCTGTCTGAAAGGAATATATGATTATGCATTCTATGTATGAGAACAATCTGGAACAAGGGCAGGGAGGGTAGAGGAAGAGGGGGAGAAAATTTGCAAAAATTAATAAAACTAACTCACTGCTGTTGAGTCAATTCTAATTTATTACAACCTTCGATTGGATTTCCAAGTCTATATGTCTTAGAGAAGAGACTGTTCCACCTTTCTCCCTTAGTTTCTTATACCTCAAAGCCTTATTAAGTGTTCATAAATCAGTATATATGTATACATGTGTATGTGTATATTTGTGGTGTTAGTGTTGTTGTGTACCACTGAGTTGGAACCGACTCATAGCTGACCCTCCAGCAGCTTTTCAGAGGTAGTTAATTGCACTGGAGAAGATTGCCCACCTTCTCCCATGGAGCAACTGGTAGCCTCGAGCTGTATACCTTTGGAATTGCAGCACAGCTTCCTGCTACTAGGCCACTAAAAAAAAAGAAGAGGAAGAAGAAAGAAAAAAGTAAAACAGAATGGAAATTCACAGAGAGGACTAAGCTACAGACTTACTGGTTTCCAGACCTGGAAACCAGCAGTGGCACCTGGACTTCGACTTCTAAATGGGAGAAGTTCTAGCGGCACCCTAGGCTTAACAGGAGCCAGGTGCCAGGTCACTTGATAAAGTGAAGAGCTGGGTGTGTCTTCCATAGAACAAAGGTGCCAGTTGTTTGTAATGAAAACTGTTTACCTTGCCTTGGAAAGTGATGACATTAGAGGTGGGGTAGAGCTAATCATAAACTTCCCTGCCACAAAGAGAGAAAGAAAAAGAGAACTAAGCAAATAGCATAAGTCTTGTTTGGAGACAACTGTAAAACAAAACTTCAAAGCAAAGGCAAAAAATGAATACTTTGAAAGAATTTCCAACAAATACAGCACATGGGAGAATGGTCCAGAGGAAATCTGAATGATAGGACATCTATCTTCAAAGGAGTATAAATAGCTGTGTGAGATCTTCAAAGAGACAGAAGAAGAGATAACAATAGGAAAAGCAAATTATAAGATGCTGTGAGACAATGAAAGACACTGAAGGCATGAATTAAGAAGTGGATATGAATAATAACTGGCTAGAAATCCTAGAAATAATAATAATAAGACTAATACTGAGACAAACAACTTAATACCTAGAGTAAAATCTAACGTGGACTCAGTCAAACAGTAGTTGTTATATGCCATTGTTATGGCCTAGTGGTTACAAGTGAGTTGTACTGCCAATCTAGAGGCTAGACTACCAGTTGCTAAGTCGGAGAAAGATGGGTAAACCCCTCCCATGCCACTCACAGCTTCTGAAAATTACTGGACAGTCAGCTATGGGTGTATTCTAATTTGACTGTGTCTAACAAACAAGATGCTCTTAGATGCTTCTCTTTCTGTTTCTCCCAGTTTTAGTTTTCCAGCTCAGGAACATGACTCCAAAGGATGCTCTCTACTCCTGGTTCTTCTTTCTTGATGGTAGCAAGTTCTTCCCTTCTTGCTTCTTTTTTCCTTTAGCTCCTGTAAGACAAAAGATTACGCAGTTCACATCCCAGCGAAATACCTTTATTATCTGATCAGGGCTGTAACTGAGTAAGAGTGTTGCATAACACCCTAATCCCCTTTCAACTGATTGGCTGATGAAATCAGATCTTATCATGAGATATAAGGATGTCATTTTGTGACTGTCTCTACTTCTTATTATCATAGAAGTTAGTATTTACAAAAATAGAATAATTGCATAATACTAAGAATCATGGTTTAGCCAAATGACACAAATTTTGGGGGACATAATTCAATCCATGACACAAGGCGAGCACAGGGTTACTTTTTCTTACATTCCCCACCACCATCACATTAAAGATTCTGCTTCTAGATGACATCTGTCATCATACAGATGGCTGGCATCTGTCTCTCCTCCAAACCCAAGCACCTTCCTATGAAAACAAAGCTTCTTTTCAAATTTATCATTCTTGACAAGTACAGAGTACTCAGTAAACAAGGTAAGTGTAAGTGTACTTGCTTGCTAAACGGTGATCAAAAATTCATTGAATATTCCACCCCTGCCGAGGAAGCAGTGCCAATGGTAGAGAGAACCAAAGAAATGAAGGCATATAAAAGATTTTAAACAATATGTTGACTGCTATCAAGTCAAGCATGATTCATAGCGACCCTATAAACAAAAGGCCTGAAGCCTTTCTATTAACTATCATCATTTATCAAAGTTCATAGAGTTTCCAGAGGCAACATGTTGTTTAGGAAGTGGATGCCACTTCTGCTTCCATTAACAATATGGAGGATAAAATAAGATGTTCTAGTACACATCTAACAGGAGTCCTAGAGTTATAGGACAAGCTCTGGTGACTTAGTGGTAATAGGAGTCCTACCAACCCTAAAGCAGGCAATTCAATCCACCAAGAAAAGAAAGATGGACAATTTCCTCTCTGATTTACAGCTTCTGAAAACCTGCTAGAGGGCCAAGTCTGAGTCAGTTCTGACATGTCAGCACTAGGTGATGAGTGAGAATCACAGGATACGGGAAATAGCAGAAGAAGAGGGCAAAATATACCTGCTGGCAATTTTCCAAAACTGAAGAGCTCTGTGACTTTCCAAAGAATGAGCTCTGAGGATGGAGGACAAGAAATAAAAATTGGCCCATAGCTAGATGGATTGTAGAATATCAAAGACAGAGAGAAAATATAAATGTTACTAGACACTATAAACAAATGATAATTAGATTGGCAGCAGATTTCACACCACCATAACAGAATGTAGTAAATGAAAACTTTCAAAAGCCAGGGTAAGGTGACCATCAGCCTAAAATTCTATAACTGAACCCCAAAGACTCACTGCCAATTACCACTCATAGTGACCCTATATCAGGTTTCTGAGGCTCTAAATTTTATTAAGAGACTGCTTAAGAAGGAGACGGCTTATTTTTTTCTCAGAGCCGTTGGTGGATTTGAACCACCAGAGATGCTCAATGTTTTGATTAAGATCAAGTTTAGAGTTCCTTACTCTGTATAGCCAGTCACTGTTATTAGTAACACACACAAAATTAAAATTTCAGTCTTAAAGGACTAAAGAGTTGATCATGAACTTATTTTAAACTTTTAAATCATGATGAGTGAAAGTTTACAAAGCAAACTAATTTTTCATTCAACCACCTTTTTTGTTATTGAATCTTTTGTTCAATAACATTAATTTTCCTACTCACATTCTAATGGTACTCTCCCCACCTCCTCCCTGTAATTCTGATTTCTAGAGAATTCTAGACCTTTCTGTGTCTTTCCTTTCTTTAGTGATATTTTGCTTATCCTTCCTTTGTTGAATATTACCTTTCTCTTTACTCATCTTAATATGTGCTTTTTTCTACTTACTAACTCTTGTTCCTTTTCCCCTCTCCATCCCTGGTAACCACCCACAGACGATTCTTTATGTATTCCTTTCTCTATCTTTTTATAACAGTAGTCTTATATTTGTCCTTTTGTGACTTACTTACCTAGTTCACTTAGCATCCTGTCCTTTATGTGCATCTCTATTATGCAGTATTTTGTGAATTCTTTTTAGTGTTATAGTATTCTGTTGTATGACTGTACCATAGTTCCTTTAGTCAGACATTCATTTAGGACACTTGGGTTGTTTCTATCACTTTACTATAGAAATAATGCTGCAGTTAGCATGGGTATGCATATATCTATTTGCATAGCAGCTCTTTTTTCTTTGGAATATATATCTAGTAGTGATATTGTGGGATCAAATAGTATTTCTATTCCCAACTTTCTAAGAAAGTGCTTTCTGTAGTGTTTGCATCATTTTACATTCGACAGAGTATGGAAAGTATTTCAACCTCTCCATACTTCTGCCAGCATTTGTTATTTGCCATCCTATGAACCTTATTATTGTTGTAGCTATACATGGGAATTTTGAGGGCCCATTATTTTAGAAGTGAATGAAAAATTCTCCTTCTTAGTTTCTAAAAACATTTAAATTATGTTCATGCTTGTGAAAAAAGAAGCATTCATTCAAACAGAACAAGGGAATACTTCATGGTTTAGAATCAGAAAAGATGTGCATCATAGATGTGTTCTGACACCATACCCATTCAATTTGTATGCTGAGCAAATAATACAAGAAGTTAGATTCTCTTATAGGCTGAATAAGTAATCCTAGAAACTGAAGGATGTAGCATCAGTATTGGAGGAAAATCAACAGTCTCCATTATGCAGATAATACAATCTTGCTTTTGGAAAATAAAGAAGTCTTGAAGCATTTATTGAAGAAGATCAAAGTGTTCAGTATGGCTTACACCTCAATAAAGGAAAACACAAATCCTCAAAAATGGACCTCTGAGCAACGTCATCATAGATGGAGAAAAAATTGACATTGTCAATGATTTTACTTTATGTGGATCCACAAGCAATAACCATGAAAGCAGCAGTTAAGAAATAAAAAAAAAATACAGGAATGAAATATAAATGAAAGATTGTATAAAAGATAGTAGACATGTAAGAAACACATGTATATGAATGATAAAAATATTAGTAAAATAGAAAAAATTTAAAAATATACATTATATTGAGAAAATATGCTGCAAGGGACCTCTTTAAAGTGTTAAAGAGCAAGGATGTTAGTTTAATGAGTAAGGTGTGCCTGACCCAAGCAATGATGTTTCCAAATGCTTACTATGCATGTAAAAGCTGGACAATGAATAACAAAGACCAAAGAAGAATTGAGACTTTGAATTGTGATGTTAGCAAAGAGTTGTGAACATACCAGGGACTACCAAAACATCAAATAAATCTAATTCGGGAGAAGTGCAGTGAGAATGCTCCTTACGGATAAAACTGAGGAGGATTTATCTTACACACATTTTGTGTGCTGTTAGGAGGGGCTGGCTAGTCCTTGGAAAAGGACATCATGCTTGGAACAGTGGAATGTCAGAGAAAGAGATGGAGTGACACAATGACAATAATGATCTCAAACAGAGAAAATTGTAAGGATAGCACAACATCTGGCCAGATCTGTTGTACACAGTGTTGCTATAAACTTGAGAGCAGGTAACAACAACATTGTTACTGAGGTGAGAGGACATCTTATCATTGATTTGATTCCAGTGGCCTAGTGGTAAGTAGTTACACTGTCAACCCTAAGGTACATGGTTCAAATCCACCAGCGGCTCTATAGAAGAAAGATTGTCAATCTCTCACTGGGTAAATTTCTACATCTGAAAACCCCCCAAAGGGTCATTTATTAGTTGGTCCCAACTTGTCAGAACATAACAACAGTAGTAGCAGCTATTGAAGGAGCTTTTGGGGGTGCAATCTTTAGCTAAAAAACTGTGTTAAAAACCAAATGCTCTGCTTCTCTACTGGTTTGACTCCACCAACCAGCCACTCTATGGGAGAAACATGAACAATCCCTCTCCTTTGGTGCAATTTACAGACTTGGAAACCCACTTGTCATTGCCAAGCATTTTGTAGTTAAGATTAAATAACTTCAAGGGGACTATGACTCCTAATGAGCCTCTGAACAACGGATCTGAAGCTTGCCTCTAACTGCATCATCTTCCTCATCTCTGTCATGCTCTAGACTATTGTGATAGTCACCATGTCAATCATAGAGTCCTCCTCTCTTTTTCTGCCTGTCTGTCCACCTTTCCCAGCATGCTGCCTCTCCAAGGACTGCTTCTTCCTGAAAGTATACTCAAGCAGGTGAGATGAAGTTTCACCACGCTTGCCTCTATCAAGTACTCTGGTTGCACTTCCTTCAAGACAGATTTGTTGGTTCTTTTGGCTGACCAGGGGATATTCAATACCTTTCACCAAATTGCACTGTAATTTAATACGTTTCATCAGTAACACTGTAATTCAAAGGTGTCAGTTCTTCAGTTTTCCTTATTTATTGTCCAACTTGCAGATGCATAAGAAGCAATGGAAAATACCATGGTTTGGATCAGGCCAACATTAGTCTTTGAACTAACATCTTTGTACTTTGCATGGGGAACTCTCTTGTCAAGGACCTTTCTAAAGAGCAAGGATATCAGTTTCCTAGTCTATTTTCTTTTTACTTTTTTGGCAAAATCTATTGATCCACATAAGGATTTCATTTTTAGGAGATAACCGTCATCTAGTTTACCTCCTGTTGATTGCACATTTTCAGTTATCTTTGATAGTCTATTTATATACAGGGGTTTCTGGTGGCTTAGTGAAAAGGAATTGCACTGCTAAACAAAGGTACATAGGTCAAACTCTCCAGTTTCTCAGTGGGAGAAAGATGGGCAATGCAATCTCCTTCCATGCAATTAACTGACCCTAAGGATCAGGTATGGATCAGTTCCCAACTCGATGGTACTCAATAACAGCATTTATGCCATAGACTGGGACTCCTAAATTTGCCCCATTTTTAAAAAGCGATCTTTATAGTTTTAGGTTTTTCCACGTAGGTCTTTAATCCATCTTGAGCTAGGTTTTGCACACTGTGTGAGATACAGATATTGTTTTAACTTTCTACAAATAGATACTAGTTTTGCCAACATCATTTATTAAAGAGGGTTTTCCCCCCTCCAAATTTAATGCACTTCATATCTTTGTTAAAGATCAGCTATCCACAGGTGAGTAGCTTTATTCCTGGGATCTCAATTATATTTCTTTGGTCTGTTTATCTGTTGCTGTACCAGTACCAAGTTGTTTTGATTATCATGGTTGAACCACTCAGACATTTGATGAAAGAACTAACTACTTTGTCTGTGCTTCTCAGCCTTGAGTTCCTATTACCATCAGCTGGGGACCTCTGATGCCCCACAGCACCAAGGCCATCCCCTACAACTAGGGATCTGGAGTTAAACTTTTCAAGTGACTCTAATTCCCAGCTAGGGCAGAAACTCATCTTCCATCTAATTGCTTCAGGAAGAAAAAGAAATCCAGAAGAGGTTACCTAGAGAGCACAAATCGTTAGACCATATCAATCAATATAATTAGCTACTGGGTTTTTTAAAAAACCTCCATTTGTATAATAATTTAAGTGTTTTGGTTGAGATTGTTTTTCAACAGGTTTGTTCTAGTCCATGCAAGTCATTTATCAAGTAATTTATTTGGAGGAGAAAGGTCAGTTCATAGCTGTGGTTCAATGAAGGCAGTGACTCTCCAAATTAACCACGTACTTGGCCCACCTGGAATGTTTTTGAAACATACTGATGCCTGGGATGCATTCCCTGAGTTCTGCTTTCATCTGTAGAGGGTAGCGCTTCAGAGGCAGGACTTTTAAAATCTCCCCCAAAAAAGTCAAGTTTGACAACCCTCCATTGTATTTCCTTTGGACAAAAGAAACCAGGAAATCGACAACAAAAAGATAAGGCTGTTTATTGAACTTGATGGGCTATTCTGGAAATCTCTCAGAAATAATGGGTGGCAGAGTCCTCACAACCCAACACTCACTGCCATTCAGCTGGGATTTAATCAGTGCTGACCTTCCAGCAGTGGTTTTTTGGGGGCTGTAAATCAAATACCCAACAGAGTGTGGAAATTATTGAACAATATCATATGCAAGCAAGATTCTGCT
>NW_006399978.1:130375-131265 GCF_000299155.1 Elephantulus edwardii
GTCTGACATACTTTGGGCATGTTGCAAGGAGGGATTGGTCCTTGGAGAGGGACATCATGTTTGGCAGAGTGGAGGGGGCGGTGCAGGAGAGGAAGACCCTCGATGAGATGGATGGATTCTGTGACTGGAGTGGTGGGAATGGGTGTGTTTGAGATGGCGAGGTTGGCACAGGATAGAACGGTGTTTAGGGCTCTTTTTCATAGGGTCGCTATGAGTCGCAAGCAACTCGATGGCACATAACAACAACAAATCAAATAACACAGAAGGAGGTTGTCTATCTTCCCACCACAACTCCCCAGGAATGATTGCCAGAGAGGTGCAGTCTTTAAGTTGACAGTACAACTCTCTACAGATTGCACCTCCAAAGCACCACTGGTTTTTTGCCTTTTTTAAACTGACATTTTAATGAAAGTTTATAGAAAACTTGGATTTCCATTCATTCATTGTTGCACATTTTACTCCCTGCACCCCACCGTCCTCCTGCCCAGTTCGCTTTTCTCCTTAAAAAAGATTCTTTTATTGTTGAACAGTTTCCTCCCTCCCACTCCGCAGTCCACTTTGCTATGCATCTCTTATTCTGGACTGTTGTCATGCAAATAATACCCAATCATATATTTCTTTTAGACAGTTTTTCCCCTCATCCATTTCAATGCAGTGTTCATTATTTGTCCCCTCATTACATAGTTTCCCCCAACCCCCATGTCACTCGTGTTTCACAACAGTGCCATATGCAGTGTTTGTCCCTTTGTGACTAAGATATTTCACTCAGTATAATGTCCTCCAGGGTCACTCATTTTGTATAATATTTTATGAGTTCCTTGATATTCAGTGCTGTGTAGGATTCCATTGTGTGAATATACCACAGCTTCTCTATCCATTTGTTTGTTGAT
>NW_006399978.1:133407-134847 GCF_000299155.1 Elephantulus edwardii
TCTGCATAGTTGAAAATATTTAAAATTTATTATAATTAAAAATGTTCTTTTTTTAACATCCCTTCTTAACCCACTTGTGCTTATTTAACATGGAACCACATCACATCCACTTTTTGGAGGAGGGTGGTTGTTTGACAAACATATCCATGTCTTTATGTGAGGACTTTGGACAAATCCATTCATTGTTTGGTGGTGGCACTTCCTTAAATAAGAATTTTGAGAGATCTACCTAATCCTACATGTAAACATAGTTGTAAAACAACCCTGTAAAGGCACTGGGTAGTTATTGGAAGATAAGGTGATTATATGGGACTTCCTAGAAACAAGGTTTCAAACACTCATTCCAGGTAGGCGTCTTGCTGACAATTTGTATTTATACCCCACTCATTCATATTCATTGCTCTGGAGTTGCTTCTGACTCACACTGACCTTCCCTTGGCTTTCTGAGGCTATAAATATTAGTAGGAAGAGACTGTTCATTATTCTTTCATGGAGGAGCTGGTGGTTTCACACTGTGGGAGACACTTGGCCTTTAGCTCAGCACCATAACCATGCCAACAGTTCTCCTTTTAAAACAATTACATATGAATCCCTGAGGAATTTTCTTGAAATGTAGACTCTGGCCTAGTCCCCAGGGAGTTGTGTTGCTAACATAAAGATCTTTCTGGCAGTTCAAATCCACCAGTGGCTCCTCAGATGAAAGAGGAATCATCTTCTCTCATACAATTTACAGCCTCCAAAACGTACTGGAGAGTCAGCTATGAGCTGGTTCTGACTTGACAACAGATGAGCTTTGTTAGGTTGATTCAGTATACCTGAGGTGGAAATGCAAAATCTTAGCAGGGTGTTAAATCAGAATAAACCAGTTTGAAGTTGTGCTCCCAGGAAACTAGTGACCTTTGTCAAGGTATTTGATTTTGATTCATTTCAACAAGTATTTACATGTCATGCATCAACTACACCTGGTCTTGGTGCCCAGCTGTCTACTCTGTAATTTGAAATGTATGCTAAGTAATTGTTCTCAGGAAAGGAGGTGCAAACATAAACACCCCAGGGGGTGTTTATTAGATTATGGGAGTGCAGAGAATAAGCTAACTTAAAAGATGTTATTTATATGGGCATTGTTTCTATATAAATATGTCTTTATATGGACATTAAATGAGAAAGAAATAGACTCTTCTTAGGTGGATATATTTGGGCATGAAAGGAAACACAAGTGTTTCCAGAGGAAGAGAAGGCCTGGGAAGGCAAAAAATTAAAGAAGAATGTATGTGGATGAGTTTAAGCACAGTTATAAGTCTATTGTTGTTAGATGTCCTTGAGTCTCAGTTGAAAACCAGAGGTCACATGCAACCATACAGTCATCTCCGTGTAGTTCAGCAAGGAAGTCAGAAGATAAATTTTACTTGTGGTGTTTGGTTAAATTAAAAAGTAATGCAT
>NW_006399978.1:135471-140061 GCF_000299155.1 Elephantulus edwardii
AAACAACAACAATGTTCTCTCTGATTTCAGACTTGATAAATGTTTTTGATGTTTGATGATTATGATTTTCTACTATATCTGCTGCAGAAGTTATTTTTAAAATTTGCTTTTAGCTGTATCCTAGAAATGGTTCATGGTCTGCCCTTCAGAAAGCAGCAAGACAAGGGAAGGGACGTGGAGTTTGCAATCAGATGACCCAAATGTTCAGATCCTTGAGCGACTTACTGTTACCTGTCTTGAGTCTCAGTTTCATCACGCACAGCACTAGAATGAGTGTTCCAATGCCACAGGAAATGGCTAGAATTATACCTATCCATCAATGACATCTTTCCACATTTGTCCATTGTATTTAACGAATTCTCAATTTCAGTACTATTAATGACTCACTTGTCTCTGGTTTCTGTGTTGCTCTTTTCTTTTTTTCTCATTTTTTTTAAACAAGCATTGGTTTTCAATAGCTCCTGGGACACATTTAATATTGTTGTTGTCAGGTGCTATTGACTCAACTGTGACTCACAGTGAATCTATGAACAAAAGATCTGAAACTTATCCTGGACTATCCTCACAAGATCTGATACATTCCAGCCCATTGTTAGAGTCTTTGTGGCAATTAACTTTGTTGAGGTCTTTCTTTTTCTGACCCCTTTACATTCATCGTTTCCAGAATGATATCTTTTTCCAAGGACTGTCCCTCCTGAAACATCCCCAAAGAATGTTGGACAAAGTCTCACTGTCTTTGCCTTTGAGGCGTTCCAAGTTGCACTTCCTCTAAGACTTATATATTCTTTTGGCAATCAATGAGATATCCACTACTCTTTTCCAACACATGTCAAAGACATCAGTACTTCTGTCACCCTTATTCATTGCCCAACTTTCAGGAAGCAAATAAAAATACTATGGCTCCTATCAGGTGCACCTTAGTCTTTAAATTGACATCTTTGCTCGTTAGCACTTTGGAAAGGCCCATGACAGTAGATTTCCCCAATGTAACATGTCCTCTGATTTCCTGATTCCAGACTTTTTGATAGTGTAGAGTCACACATTGTAGTATCATGAATACTTGACTTTGAACAATTACCTCTTTTATTTCCTGATTCTTTCTTATTGTTTCTTTCATGGATTATCATTCCATGGAACTTGAGAACTGCTAGCTGAGTTTCTTGGTGCTGTAGAAATATCCTTACTTACAATATGGTTTCAGGTAGAATCTTAACACTGGGGAGCCAGAACCCTTAAACACTGGCTTTTCTAGCCATTTTGTTAGCCCCCATTGGTAGCATGATCTCCAGCTATCTTAACAGTCTAGCAAATCATCGACAGCTGTTGACCAATATAAGCTATGAATTTCTTCACTGTGAAAAATAGCACCAATGGTGGTAGAGAGGCTGTGACGAGACTGTGGCACTGCTTTGCTATGAATTGGAGGAATCTTGGAAGTGGAGCCACAGTTAAAAGTCTTGCTTACTGGATGATCAAATGAAAAGCTGATTTATAACTGCTCTGATATAAAGTTTGCTGGATGATTGAGGAAGAGGTGTCTTGCATTTGTGCTGTTGAACTGAACCTGGATTTTCACTAATTGAGGACCTGTGCATTGTTACTCTGGCTGGACTAAAACCTGGACTTGCATTGTGAGATATTTCCCTAAAATTTCACTTGCAACTAAAATAGGACCCAACGATTAGTAAAAATAGGTGGAAGAGCATGTAGGGTGGCAGGTCTAACTACATATTTGTATAGTACTATGAATATTATTGATGGAGATACTTCCCTTTTTATGAAGTCAGTAGAAGGCAGACTTGACTTCCCCCATGTTGCATCTGCTTCTTTTAAAAGTAGTGAAATCTTCTTTCAGCCACCCTTCTGGTCTGACTGATTCACTCTGTCTCTATCCAGTTCTCCTCCCTCTTTCCTCCCTTCTCCTTCGACAGCCATTCCAGCTGCTTCATGCTGGAGGACCAGGTGCCCTCTCTGCCTAGGGTAATAATGCACATACTGGGCTTTTCTACTAGTCTCCTCCTTCTCCTGCTTTACCTGGTTAACTAACTAACCAGTTGTCATGCAATGTACCTAGACTCATGGTAAATCCATGTGTGCCAGAGTGAAACTGTGTACCATAAAGTGTTGAGGAGCCGATTTTTCCCAAGGAGGTCACCAGACCTTTTTTCTGAGGTGACTCTTTAGATAACAACTTGAGATCATTTGCTATTTACACCAATGAACTCTCTCATCCAAGTCTCACTTCTTTGGTGAAGCTTTCCCTATCCTCCTCAAAGGGGTCGAATCTACAGTGTTCATGGTTCATGGTTTCATAGCATTTCGCAGGTCACAGTTGGGCTGTGGACACTTGGACCTCTGTCTGGGGGCTCCAGGGCCAGTCTGAGTGTTTACTGTGGGGACAGCGTCTGGGGAGCCTGGTACAGCCTTGCAGCGGGTTGCGTGCCAGAGGAAGGAGTATCAGTTCTAAGTGCTTTTCAGCTTTATCACAGTGAATTTACACTACAAACCTTTGGAGGAGATACCACCTGCTTTACAGACGCGGAAATTAAGGTGTAGAGCAATTAATATTTTGCCTAAAGACTAATACCAGTAAATGGAAGATTCTAAATTCCAAAGTTTAGGCTCTTAACCATTGTGCTAAAGATTTTCCACCTTTAAGTCAGCTCTGGCTGAATCCATTTCTTGGACCCCATTCTGAGAAAGCTTGCAGAAGGAAAGAGGAGTGAGGAATGGTAACACTGCTGTCCCATAAAGTATGTGGCTGTGTCCCCGCTGGAGAACAGCACGGAGGTGAGCCGGGTTTCCATCTGCCTTTCCTGCAAATTGGATGAAGATATTCTATCAGCCTGTCAATTATAGATTGGATTCATTTTAAGAGATTTCTTTCCATGTTTAATAGGGCCCTCTGATGAGCTACAACATATTACAACATTTATTGGACTTTTACACTTGAGTGAGAACTAGTTTTCGCTGCGCCGACTTCCACTCCCAAGATTTCGGAGAACTGGTTGTACAGAAAGCTGAATGTGATTTAAAGTGTCAGCAGGGAACAGAGGATATTGCAGTCAATCATTTTCAATCTTTGCCAGATCAGCTCTGCCTGATTTGTAAATCCTGAGGGGTCCCTTGGTATGGAAGAGCCATCAAGAGGAAGAACTCATGGAAGAGACAAGGCCAGGCTTTTGTCTTCTCTTTCTCCTGCCCACACTCTTTGCTAGAGCAGACAGCAGTACTTGACCATGACCCTAGTCTATGTGATAAGGCCTACTGCTGTTGTTGTTGTCAAGTGCCATTTATTTAAGATGGGCTCTGAGAGTCTACCCTGCTCCCAGGTCCTCCCTGTGGGCAGAGGAATCTCCAGCTTCTATGTGAGACTTCTCTGGCTCCTGATCTTACTCCTGGTCTTAGTCTCATAGTGCTGCTGTATCAGGAATACCACAAGTGGATGGCATCTAAGAACAGAAATGTATTTTCTCACAAGAGGTTAAAAGTGCAAATTCAGGCTCTAAAGCGAAGTTTTCTGTCAGCTCTGGAGAAGGATACTCTTCTCAGTTTCTCTAGCCCCAGTTTCTTTCTATATAACATCTGTCTTGCCCCAATTTCTGCTTGTTTATGTCTATGCTGCTCTGTATAAGCCAGGAATGATTAGGTATAGAGTACACTCTACACTAATATAGGGAACTCCATTGGCTTAGTGGTAAGGAATTGTGCTGTCAACCCAAAGGCATGTGTTTCAAATACACCAGCTGCTATTCAGGAGTTGTTGTTGTTGTTGTTGTTGTTATGTGCCGGCGAGTCGTTTGCAACTCATAGCGACCCTATGCACAACAGCCCTAAACCCTGCTCTGTCCTGTGCCAGTCGCACTGCCTTCGACACACCCATCCCGATTACCCCAGTCACCGAATCAATCCATCTCATAGAGGGTCTTCCCTTCCTGCGCTGTCCCTCCACCCTCCCAAGCATGATGTTCCTCTTCAAGGACCCGTCCCTCCTGGCAACATGCCCAAAGTATGTCAGACGAAGCCCCAGAATCTTTACCTCCAAGGAGCTGCTTGGTTTAATCCTCTCCAGGATGAATCTGTTTGTTTTCTTGGCAGTCCATGGTACATTCAATACCCTTCTCCAGCACCACAGCTCAAAGGCATCACCTCTCCTTCTGTCCTCCGTAGTCATTGTCCAACTCTCTGATGCATAACAAGTGATTGCAAAGACAATGGCCTGTATCAGGCGCACCTTAGTCTCCAGAGAGACACCATTGTTCTTGAGTCCTTTAGAGAGGTCCCTAACAGCAGACTTTCCCATCAAAATATGCTTTTTGATTTCCTGACTGCTAGTGCCAAGAGAGTTGACTGTGGAGCTGAGCAAATTGAAGCTGTGAACAATCTCAATCTCTTCGCCATCCATCCTGACACTGTCAATTGGTCCAGTGGTGAGAATCTTTGTCTTCTTGACACTGAGCCTCAGTCCATACTGAAGGCTGCAGTCCATGACCCTCCACAGCAAGTGCATGAGGTCCTCCTCAGTTTCAGCAAGCAGGGTTGTGTCTTCTGGCTAACACAGATTGTTAATAGATCTTCCACCAATCCTGA
>NW_006399978.1:140975-146233 GCF_000299155.1 Elephantulus edwardii
TTGTAATATTTTGCTTTGTCATCCCGAGCTGCCTTTTGGAATCTTCTGTTCAGCTCTTTAGTATCTTGAATTCTTCCTTGTGCTTTGGCTTCTCTACACTCCAGTGCAATCTTCAGAGTTTCTTCTGGCATCCATTTTGGTCTTTTCTTCCTCTTCTGTCTTTGTAATGACCATTGGCACTCTTCCTGGATGATACCTTTGACATCCTCCCACAACTCATTTGGTCTTCACTCTCTTCAGGAGAAAGAAGGGAAATCTGTGTGATTCGTTACCTCTGAAAACACACTGTCGATCAGCTATTAGTTTGTTTCAACTTGATGGTACACAAGAACAACACTACACTAATATGGTCACATTGGCATAAGAAGAACATCCTCTTCCCAAACAAGACTACATCTGAAGCGACAGGGGATCAAGGTGTCAAGATTCCAACACTTAATTTTGGAAGTGTTGGGGAGGGTGCAATTCAATCCATAAGACTAACATTCCTTATGTCCCATTTCCTCTACAAAGTGACTAAAAATATTGCACTAAAGCATTAGTAGGTCATTAATTTACTTGATGGCAATTTAAGTGCTTGGCACCAGGATGCATATGTGAGTGGCAGGCTTATTGTCAAGGAGCATCTGTGATTTTGAGCCTGCTTTAGGGGGTATGCGTCTTTTGGAAGTCACAGTGCAAGAAGCACCGTGCTGGGAGCTGAACAGATGTCCCACGCCTGAATGGCCGCAAGTAGACTGTTCCCTAAGCTTCTCAGCATTTCCAGCTGGTGATCTCTGGAGTCCTTCCAGGGACACCCTCCCTTGCAATCACTCATGCCATAAGTACTACATCTTGGCACCTTTTTCTAAGGCTGACTATAAGCTTTTGTGCAGAGTTTTCTGCTAGCAGTGTCCTTATTTATATTATGTTCCTGGATGGTGCAAACTAGTTGCATGCCCAAGTACTAACTCAGAGGTTGAAGGAAGGGATGGATATTTACCTCCAAAAATCCAACTATTGAAAACTCTATGGAGCACAGTCTGCTCTGACGCATAGACTTTCCAAGAGTTGGAATCTATCTAATAGCAACTCATTTGTATTTCCATTTGCCTTGAGCAAAATCCTAAGGACAAACATGTTGTTAGCTTGTTAACTTCATCTAGTCAACTAAATAATAAAAACCCAGTGAACATCATGAGTCCACTTTTGGGATATAAATTTTGTACTTCTAATCCCCTAGAGCCATAAACCAGTTAGCTGATAAGAGTCAGAAAGGCCTGGAAGAAGTGGAACTCAACAATCAACTTCCTTTTCGGGGAAGGGTGGGTGAGAGGTCACTGCTGGAGGAGGCTGCAGAGAAGTTGCAGGAAGCATTGAGGACAGAAGAACCTGGGCAAGAGGTGAAGGCGAGATGTAGGTGGCAGCCTAGATTTTACATGGATGAGCCAAACTCAGCCTCTC
Source organism: Elephantulus edwardii (assembly GCF_000299155.1). Classification (NCBI taxonomy): domain Eukaryota; kingdom Metazoa; phylum Chordata; class Mammalia; order Macroscelidea; family Macroscelididae; genus Elephantulus; species Elephantulus edwardii. The sequence goes on from NW_006399978.1 coordinate 142,419, forward strand.
TGGGTAATCAAGAGGACAGCTACAGGACAGGAGCTTTTTGGAAGGAAATCTCTTGACAGGTGCAATTGTCAAGAATTTCCTTTTACTCAAATACACAATCAATGGACCAGGGAAGCAGCAATCAAGAAATCAAGTGATGCATTGCACTGGGCAAATATGTTGCAAAAGATCTCTTCAAAATGTTAAAAGAAAAAAATGTCACTTTGAAGATTAATGTATATGAAAACTGCACAATGATGAAGGAAGACCAAAAAAAGAATGAATGCATTTGAATTAGGCTGTTGGTAAAAAATATTAAATATAACATGGACTACCAGAAGAACACCTGAATCTTATCTTGGAAGATATACAGCCAGAATTCTCCTTAGAATTAACTTCATCTCACATATTTTGTATGAAACACAATATATATGAACTTCGTAAGCAAACTAATATAAAATAAAATAAAAACCCTGATCCGTTTCATTATATTCCTATAAGGTAGATGGAGAGCCTTGTTTTCATTTTATGGGCTAAGCTGAGTAAAAAAATGTCTTGTTCCTGGTCACAAAGGAAGTGGGCTTATAAACTGAGATGTAAACTCCAGAACAGCTGGTTCCTAGTGTGATGACAAGGCCCACAAGGTGGGTTATTCCCAGGCTGGGCCCTGGGCTTGTTCCTATCCCTTTCCTGGGGTAGGGCGATCACTGCAGACTCCACACCTGGAAACTACCTGAAGGCTGAGTCATAGCACATGTACCATGATGAGCAGAGAGAGCCAGAGAGGGAAGCTACACAAAAGAGGTCAGAATAGTCAGTGGGTGCCACAGAGGAAAACACTCTCAGCCTTTCTTGGGCACTGACGTTCCCTGGGCTCAAAAGAGGACAGCACTCCAGGCTGTCATTGATCATCTGCCTTTGAGACTCCTCACTCCAGCACAGGTAGACTTTTCCAGCTTTCCATGTCACATCCCCTTTCTTAGAATGCCTTCCAGTCTTCTCCTCCAAACCATGCCCAGTGGTGGGCAGGTGGACAGGAAGAGTGGGGATCATTATAATTTTGTTGTTGTCATCCAGTCATCTCTGACTCTTGGTGATAGAACAAAACTTTCCTCAGTCCTGTGCCATCCTTATAATTATTGTTTGAGGCCCCATGTGAGGCTATTGTGTCACTCCATCTCATTGGTTCCTCTCTCTTTTACTGACTCTCTACCTTGTTAAATATGATGCCTTTTCCTAGAGATTGATCTTTCCTCATGATGTGTCCAAAATAAGCCAGCTGCATTCTCACCATGATTACTTATAAAGATCATTCTGTTTGTTTGTTTCTTCTAAAAGAGATCTGTTTATTCTGCTGAAGTCCACCGCACATTTAGTCTTCTTTACCAACACCACACTGGAATACACCAGTTCTTTCATCTTCATTTTTCATGAGACAGTTGAAAAGACCATGGTTTAGATTACATGTACCTTAGTCATCAAAGTGACTCTACTTTTTTCAAATTTCAAATTCTCATCCTCTCACACTCATTGCCATTGAGTCAGAACCAACTCATAGCTGGCTGTGAATCACCAGGAAGGGGACTGCCTGTCGTTCCCCTGTGGAGTCAGGGGAATTTTACACTGTCAGAGAGGTGAAACCTTTGGATTGGTAGTGCAACACCTTATGGACTAAGCCACCAGAACTTCTTCTCATTCCAGTGGCCCTTAAATCATAGACACACATCCAAACCACTTCACCTTATTTCTAGTGGGAGATGGAGGATGATGGATCTGACTTTTTAGTTGCAGACTGACAACTTTAAAGATGCCTCCAAATGGGACAGGACCTCGTTGTATTTAAGCATTAGCATGCATCTTATGTGATCTGGAAACAGAAGATGCCTGTGAGGGTTGCTTTGAAAATAAAGAGTGTGATGAGCAGAAACCATGGAGACTTTGAGAGGAGGTGACCATCAGGCTCAGGGGAGAGGTGGGCTGGCACTGGGCAAGTGCAGTGATTCTAACCAGACAGGAACAGAAAAGGAGCAGTGATATCTTCACAGTGATATCTTTGTCTCTTTTCTGGGCTTCTCTGGAATGTCAGGGACTGTGTTCTACATGTTGTGGTTATGTGCCTTTGAGTCACCTACATCTCATAATGACCTCTATGTACAATAGCTCTGAAGCCTGCCCTACCCTGAGCCAGTCTCACTGGCTCCAACACATCAATCCCCATTGCCCCAGTTACTGTATTGATATCTCATCCAAGGTCTTCCTCTCCTGTGCTGTCCCTCCACCCTTCTTAGCATGATGTCCTTCTCCAAGGATGGTCCCTCCTGGCCACATGTCCAAAGTATCTGAGATGGAGCTTTAAAATCCTAGCCTCCAAGGAGAAACTATAATTATTTTTAAATATGACATCATGTTTGATAAAAATAGAGGGTTAGTGAAAATGGAGGAAACCCTTCATGGGAAGAATTGACACAATTTTTCCAATGGGAGTTCAGACACACCAGTGATTATAATTATGCCCAAGGTCAGGGCAATATGTCGATCAGTTGCACATAAGATTTCCATATGTTTCTGTCAACTTGATGAAAACTAACAACAATAGCAACAACATAAATATATCTTATTTCCACTCTTAAAGTAGAAGTGCTCCAATATCCAAGTGTAGGAACCATGTTTTACATCCCAGTGAGTCTTCTCTGTGTGCTGACCTTTTCTCCTTAAAAATTATTTCTCCTCTTTTCATCCCACCTGGTTAAGATAACCATCTTACTGTGCACCATGATCCTCCCATAGGCCACGGACATTGTTAGGGCTGGGAAACATGACAACTGTTTTAATGTGGGCCATTGAGTCCATTTCTGGAACTTTGGATACCACTGAGAAGTCTGGAGAGTGGGAAAGATAAGTTCATTTTCTTTCTGTAAATTGAACTTGGGATCTGTTGGAGCCTCCCTCCCCACCCCCATCCCCCATAGAAATAGGAAGAGATTAGCTAGATGGAGTGAGAAGAAAAAGAAGTAGCTGTTCAGGTGGAAAGAGAATTCCATAGAGCTCTGGCACCATCCTTGGCCTGGGCCGCTGAGATAGCTTGTCGGTTGATATTAACTTTAATAAAATCAATTTTGTCTTTGTCCTTGATTCCTGAGGGCTAGCTCTAAATACTTGGAATTGAAGTGCCCTTGTTTCCTATAAGGAGCCCTAGTAGCGTAGACCAGAGTAAGCCGTGGTGCTAACCAAAAGACGGTGCCCCTCCGATGGTTCAAATTTACCCATGGCTCTGAGGGATAAAGCTGATCAATCTCTCATACAATGTACAGTCTCAAAAAGCCTATGGAGGGTCAGCTATCAGTTGGAATTAAATTGAAGGCAGTGAAAGTTTTAGTTACTGTATATAGGCCTCTAAAACTATACCTGAGAGTTTATGCTTAATGTAGTGACTTAAATATGAGCTGACCAGGCAAGAAAGATCATCTCTTGATTCCAACCAGTGTCAGGATATGTGGGCAGAGTATGAAACCATCAATCATTCCCATGCAATAGGCTCCAATGAGGGTTCTGGACACAGAGGCTTCATGGCTCTCTAATTGGTTAAGAGTATCAATGTTTCAGGGAGGGTAGTGTGTTTTTTTGCAGGATATAGAAATTCCATGTTGGGGGGGGGGTCCTCCCAGACTGCCAACATGGAAATCTCTATATGTCTCTTTTTTTTTAATGTAACAAAACTATATTGGAAGCAAGAGTGACATCCACTTTTGTAAACAGCTTGCCTCTGAAAACCCTATGAACCTGAAGAAAGGATGAAAGTCACGCAAGTGTCGAGGACTTTCGTTCATAGGGTCGCT
>NW_006399978.1:147433-157171 GCF_000299155.1 Elephantulus edwardii
TCAGTGTCACAGTTTTCAGCTTCACAGCAACCACAAGTTACCTCTGTGCAGCAAGTGGACACACCAGGGCTATATGATCTAGAAGAATATTTGAACAAAAAGAATGAAAAACAAGGCCTGAGGGCCGCAGGCCCGAGGGCCCTTCAGTATTTTACCATTCCAGCATGCCTAAATACTGGTGGACTCTGGGCCAGACATCCCCAGTTCATCTGGCAAGTCCTCTCTGCCAACACCCACTTGTGGCAAAAAAGAAAACCACAAGTGCCCAGAGTGTTCCATCCTTGCCTCTCTTCAAGAAGCCAGAGGCCACGTCCAGCTTACACTAAGACTTCCAAGACACTTGTCCTTACCCTGCAGGCATGGTCCAACATCATTTAGGGATTATATTTTCAATATATGTCTGTTCCATATACTTTTCATATATAGCATCTAGGTGTTCACGTGATAAGTTAGTCCAAATAAAGAAACTCTGATAGTTTTTTTTCTGTACAGTGTCATACTGCTAACCCAAAAATAGAACTAAACTGATATTATTTGAACAACAGTAAAGTTGTTGTTGGGTGCCATCGTTTGACTCAAGTTGAAGTGATCACATGTATAACACAAAGAAAACATCACCCAGGTCTGTGTCATTCTCACCGCCACTGCTGTGCTCCAACCATTGCTGCAGCTATTGCATCTGTCCATTTTGTTGAAAGTCTTCCTTTTCTGTACTGATCTTCTCCTTTACCAAGTATGGTGTTTAACCCCTATAATATTCTTTTTTTTTTTTAAAAAAAAGAACACCCCTAACTCCATACCATAAAAGAAATACATTTATCTTTGCTGAAGAGACTCAGAAATGGCTGCAGCTGTATACTTACAGGGAACTACCAGAAGATCAAGGTAGTCTCAAAGATGACGAGGAATGAAGGATATCATTGTTGTTGTTAGATGAATCTTGATAGAAAACAGAGAAAATTAGATGTTTAACTGTTGTATCTATTATAAGAAGGCTTTCAACTGTGCAGATCATGATGAAAATTGAATTTCTAAAAATAAGAATTCTAGCATTTAATGGTACTATATGAAACCTCTTTGGGGTCAACAGGCATTTGTTTGAGCAGAACATGAGGATATTTCATCATCTAATATTCGCTGCTGGAGAAGGGTGCTGAATATCCCATCTTTTGGACTGCCAAAAGAACAAATAGATATGTCTTGGGGAAAGTGCAGCAAGGATGGTAAAGCTTTGTCTTTCATACCTTGGACCTGTAGCTAGTTAAGATTATTTCTTGGAAAGGGACATCATGCTTGGGTCAGCTAAGGAGAAGGAGACCCTCAATGAGATAGATTGACAAGGTGACTTCAGCTAGGGCTCTAGTGTCTCAGAGAGGATAAGAATTGCACAGGATAGTGCAGGGTTCAGGTTGGTTGTCCATAGAGTTGCTAGGAGTCATACTAGGCTCAACAGCACCTACAACAACAACAACAATATTTGAAAAGATGTGCAGTAGCTTGTATTCTTTGAAAAAAAATTATTTTTGTTCTTCTGGAATCCAAATTTCTGGGTTCAAGGAATTGGTATAACCTAAGAAGTTATTCACCCTTAGGTGCCTTTTTGATCCTTCAAGAAACTGATTCCTTGAAGTTACATTCAGGTCAAACAAAAGTTTAGTAAATAACATAGTGGAGATCATTTGACCTTAGGCATTAAGTTCTTTTGAAAAATTAGCTAGACAGCTTTGGGAAGCAGGAATTCTAGGGACTGTGCTTTGGGGTGTATAGTATCCTCTTAGTGACTATTTCTATAATTTGTTCATTCTTTCATATCACCTCTTAAAATATGAACATTACAATTCTATGTTGTTGTTAAATATGGTTGAGTTGAAGTGATCCACAGCTAACACCAGTGGGTTTTCAGAAGTAGCAAATCACATGAGAAGAGATTGCCTGTCTTTCTCCCATTGAGCAACTGGTGGATTTGAACGACGTGTTTTTGGGTTGGCAGTGTAACTCATTCTCACCAAACCATCAGTACTCCTTTTAAATATAATTGCATGCGCACACACACACACACACACACACACACACACACACACACACACTCACACGCTCTGGTGGTCCAGTCGTAGGAAGTTATGCTACAACCCAAAATATACAGTTCAAATCCACTAGATGCTCCTAGGGTGAAAGATGGGAAATCTCCTTTTGTGTGATTTATAGCCTCTGACAACCTGGGGGACGGTCAGCTATAATGTAGTTCTGATTTGATAGTCTATAACAACAACATGATTTGATGCCTTTAATACTATTGATTGAAGACCAGATGTCATCTACAACTCTCATCCTTGATGACTTGAAGGGTGTTATCTATGAAGGGGTGGGGGAATATCACTACAGAGAAAGCAAATACCAAAATGAGTATCAGAAGAGGCTCCAAAAACTGAACTAGAGCATGGGAAGGCCAAAACAGAGTGAGGAAATATTGGAGTAAAAGGAATGAGCAGAAGATTTCAAAGGACAGCTCAAGAAGATAAAGCAAAGTTTTATAATGAAATGTACAAAGAGCTGGAATTAGAAAACTGAAAGGGAAAAACATACTCTGCATTTCTCAAGTTGAAAGAACTGAAAAACATTTTTAAGCTTTGAGTTGCAATGCTGACAGATGCTATAGGCAAAATCTTGACTAATACAGGAAGTGTCAAAAGAAGTTGGAAGGAATACACAGAGTCACTCTATTAAAAAGAATTGGTCTACACGAAAGCATTTTAGGAAGTACTGTATGATTGAGAACTGAAAGTAATAAAGGAATAAATTCTAGCTCAACTGAAGACATTGGCAAAAAGCAAGGGTTCAGGTATTGATGAAATACTAATTGACATTTTTTCAACAAACAGATGCAGCCCTGGACATGCTCACTAGTCTCTGACAAGAATTTGGAAATAAGTTATTTGGCCAACTGACTGGAAGAGATCAATATTTGTTACCATTCCCAAAGAAGGCGAATTCAACAGAATGTGGAAATTACTCTACAATATCATTAATATAACATTTAAATAAACCTTAGCTGGGGATTATTTTAAAAATTACTGAAACAATTAAGCAACAGGAAATTGCCAGAAATTCAACCTAGATTCTGAAGAGGCAATGGTATAAAGGATATGATTGCTTATGTCAGATGGATATTGAGTGAAAGCATAGGATACTTGACATATGTTTATCTGTGTTTTATTAACTATGCAAAGGTATTTGACTGTGTGGGATTATTTCAAGTTGTGGACAACATTGAGAATAGGAATCCCAGAACACTAACCTGTGTTCATGCAGAACTTATGTTCAGCCCAAAAAGCTGCTGCTGAACAGAACTAGAGAACACTACATGGTTTAAAATCAGAAAAGGTGTGTGTCAGGGCTGTAACCTTTCTCTACACCTACACAATCTGTATGTTGAGCAAATCACTGTTGAAGAGTTGGACTATATCAAGAAGAATGCAGCATCAGAATTGGAGGAAGACTCATCAACAGCCTACATCATGCACAGGGTAGGGCACAACCTTGCTTTCTGAAATTAAAGATAATTATAAATGGTTATTGAAGAAAATACAAAGTTACAGCCTTCAATGTGAATTACATTAGAAAGATAGAAGTCCTACCCACTTGATGCAAAGACAACACTGTGACAGATGGAGAAAAATCAAGTACTCAATGATTTTATTTTACTTGGATCCACAATCAACACCCTTGGTGACAGCAGTGAAAAAAATTAAAAGATGTGCTACATTGGGAAAATCTGTTTTCAAGAACCTCTCCAAAATACTAAAAAGGAATAATGTCTGTTAAAAGACTAAGAATCCAAGCCATGATATTTTCAAATGCTCCTGTGCATCTGACAGTTGGACATTGAATGAGGATGACAGTAAAAAAGAATTTATGTTCTAACTCCAGATCTTTGTATATTTCACTGTAATAATGTACTTTAGCTTCTGGAGCCACCCTTCAAAATCTATTCAGCTCTTTTACTTTATAATTTCTTCTATTCATTCTGGTGGCTTGGTGATAATAAGTTGCGCTATAATCCCAAAGGCATGTGGCTTGATCCATTCACCTTCCACTCTGCAGGAGAGAGATGGGCACTCTCCTCTTGTGAGGTTAACTGCCTCTGAAGACTTTCTGGAGGGGCAGCCCTGGGTCGGTTCCGGCTTGACAGTGCATAACAACAGCAGCAGATGCTCAAGATCAACTGGGGTTCATCCACGCGTCTGAGCCAAGCTGATGGCACCTAACAGCAGCAACAACCATATTCAAGAACAAGTTCGACCTCTCTTCTGACATCCATTTTGATCTTTTTGTTCTTTCCTGTGTTTTTAATGAACTTCAGCTTTCTTCATGCATGATGTCTTAGAAGCCGTCTCACAATCCATCTGCTCTTTTGTCATTATTGTTTAATGCAATAGATCTGCTCTTAGAATGATCTTTAAATTCAAGTAGGATATATTCCAGCTCACATATTGATTCTCAAAGACTTGTTTTCATTTTACTCAGCTTCAACTTGATTTTTATGTAAGGAATTGATAATATATTCGAGTCAGCACTTACCTTGTTCTTACTGGTTAAATGGAGCTTTTCCACTGTCTCCTTTCGCAGATGGAGTTGATATGACTCCTGTGCATTCCATCCAGTAATGTCAATGTGCATATTTAAGATTTTTTATGTTGATAAAAGGTAATTGCAATGACTAAGTCTTTGGTTTCACATATTATCGTGTTATCTCTGGTGGTGTTTCTGTAATCAAACACTGTCCGCCATGGGTAACCATTACTACCTGGTAACGCCATGGGTAACCATTACTACCTGGTAATGACAGTGTTTGATGGAGCTCACCAATTAAAACAAGCTTGGAAGCAGAAATGGCATCTACTTCCATAATAGCTTGCTTCCAGAAACCCTATGAACCTGGGAGAGGATGAAAGACACACAAGTGTTGAGGAATTTTGTTCATAGAGTTGCTAAGCATTACCTGTGACTCGACGGCACTTAAGAAGAAGAAGAATGCATCTGGTAGAGAGCTCTGGTGGCCTAGTGGCAAGAAGCTGAGCTGCAATCCTGAAGGCATATGGTTCGAGGCCACCAGCCGCTCCATGGGAGAAGGATGGGCAGTCTCCTCCCATGTGATTAACTGCCCCTGAAAACTTGCTGGAGGGTCAGCTATGGCTCGGTTCTGATTTGATGGTACTCACCACCACCACCGCCATCACCAATGTGTCTTCTTTGTTTCTTATTTTGTTTTTCAAATCAACTAATAGTTATCAGCACATCTATATGATTGCTCAATTTTAGACTGCAGAAGTTGGGGAAAATCTTCAATTTCTTCATCTTTGGCTTTAGGGGTTAGTGTGTAAATTTAGAAATAGTCATATTAAGCAAAACCCATTCTTAACTAATTAAGTAGCGTTCATACTAAAATCAGAAGTTTGTCTGATTCAAAGATGACTTGAGAAAACCAATCCTCTCAAAGATCAAGATTCAAAGATCAGCTCAAAGCAATAACTTAGCTGAGTACCTCTAACTTTTATGGAACAAAGAAACCTGGATTCCATGAGAATTAACACTCGTTCTCCTCATTTTGTACTTATCACCATGGAAGACCAATTAGAAAATGACATGAATGTTGGCAGAGTGGCAGTTGTTCTTGCTGCATGCCATCAAGTTGGACTCTACTTATAGTTGATCTCTCAGTGGATTTTCAGAAGTTGTAACAAAAAAAAAAAAAAGAAGTTGTAACCCAAACAGGAAGAGATTGCCCATTTTTCTTCCATGGAGTTGTTGTTACGTGCCATTGAGTCCCCTGTAACTCACAACGACCCTATGTTAAACAGCCGTAAACCCTGCCCTATCCCGTACCAGTCTCACTGTCTCAGACACACTTATCCCCATTACCCCAGTCACTGAATCAATACATCTCATTGAGGGTCTTCCTCTCCTGCATTGTCCCTCTTCAAGGACTGGTTGCTCCTTGTAACATGCCTGAAGTATATCAGACGAAGCTTCAGAATCCTTGAATTCAAGGAGCAGCATGGTTTCACAGTTTCCAGGAAGAACATGTTCATTCTCATAGCAGTACATGGTATATTCAATACTCTTCTTCAACAGCACAGCTCAAAGACATCAATTCTCCTTCTATCATCCCTAGTCATTGTCCAGCTCTCTGGTGCATAGCAAGTGATTGCAAAGACCATAGCCTGTATTAGGCGGACCTTAGTCCTTTTCAGTACTTTGCATGGAATAGCTGGTGAATTAAAATTGCCTGCCTTTGGATTGCCAATACAACTCCTTACTCACTAGGCCATCAGAGCTCTTTTGGTAAACCAGCGTGCTAGTGAAAACCAAGTAAAGACTTCATGAGAAGGACTGACATATTAGCACAATGGATCAAACATAAAAAGACTGTGAGGATGACACAGTGCTGGATAATGTTCCATTCTGTTATTCATAGTGTTGCCATGTGTTGGGGCTAGCTCAATGGTAATTAGCCATGGTAACATTATCATAAGCTTCCTTTTTCCTGGTATCACAGTAGGTTAAATGTTGGGCTGCTGAGAAGTCAATAATTTGGAGTACCAGGCCCTCAGTGCCCTCAGGTAAAAATTTATAGCCTCTGAAAACCTACAGGTAAAAAACACACACACACCAAAACCCAAACAAACAGAAAACCTAAAAAAAAAAAAATTATAGGTCAGTTCTACACTGACTTATCAAATTTCTGTGAGTCAGAACTGACTCAATATTATTATATTCCTTCTAGTCTTGATCAAATAATGCTCCACATTTAAGTATTTATAACTATATGATCCCCAGCCCTTCACTTTAATAAGTGACCAAAACATTAATTATGATTCACACAGCAACAATTGTTCATCTGTCTTTCTTGCCGTCTACTGAAGATTAATGTCTTTAATCTACATATCTCCAAACAATAGAAAATGGATTATTAATTTCAAACAAGGAACAGGGTTATTTATGCCAAACAAGTGTGGCTTTTAATTCCACGCAAGGAAAATACGTATACAGATGGCTGGATCTGTGTGCCAGGGAGGGTGAAACATGAGTCAGAGTTTTGAGAGAGAAGATTTATACCACAAACATAATCACGTATACCTCTGCTGGTTGGTGTAGTTCAGGTTAGGGTCACAGTGGAGCGTTTAGCTTTGAGCACGGTCTGGTTAGTTTTTCCCAAAGGCAGTGTGGGTGGGGAAGAAAGGTTTTAAATAGATATATCTAATAGTGTGAAACAGTGAGTGTTCAATTTCAAGTTCAGGGCACACTCTTTAGCCTTCCTGCTCCTCTGTTTCTTCTTTCCTCCTGTTTATTTATCTTTTCTCAAGACTAAAAAAAAAAATACAAACCAAACCAACCTTCTGTCTTCTCCATTCATCTAGGTTTTCTTCCAAGGATTATACAAGCCATTAATTGAGAGAATAGCTTTGTAACGTGTGCAGCAGGAGACTCTGAGTGGTGCAAATAGTTTAGTACTTCACTACCTGTAAAGCTGCTGGTTTAAATTCACCCCAAGGCAGCTGGGAGGACAAGCCTGGCAATCTGCTTTTGCCACTTGATAGGCATGGAAACCTCATGGAGTGGTGGTTCTGCCCAGCACATGTGGGGCCACCATGAGTCAGCATCAATATGCCAATCACAAGAACAACAGTTAAAATGCATCAAAGTTTATAACATAAAAGATGGGATTTGGGTAAAACAGCTTGATTGTCAGAATAAATAACCTTCCATCATGGTGAGTTTACATTCTAGGAGACTGTTTCTGCGATGTCAGAACAATAACTACAGAAGCTGAGACTGTGCTCAGATAAAGCCATGAGACATGCTCAATCCAGTAAGATTTTATTTTAAAATTTATAAACTTTGGTCTCTTAAAAGCTTGAGGAAAATATAGCAAGAACTCAGAATTCTCAAGTTCAAAGGTCCTTATCACTAGAACTACAAGGAAAGCAAAATCTAGTCAAGTAAGTGGGCAGCCTTAGTGGAGATTTCGGGCTTCTGTGAGAGGGTGGAGGAAGCTGGGGTGGCTTAGTGGTAACGATTTGCAGTGCCAGTGCAAAAGTACCTGGTTCGAATCCACCAGTGGCTCCACAGGAGAAATATAGGCAATCTCCTCCTCTGTGATTTACTGCCTCTGAAAACCAGCTAGAGGGTCAGCTGGGGGTCAGTTCTGACTCAATGGTACACAACAGCAACATGAGAGGGTGGAAAGAGTAGGTATGACAAGACTTCCTCAAGAGTCTACGGACTTGTCTCTTAACATTTCATGGCCTCTGAAGCGCAAACATTTTAAAATTTTGATTAAGTAATTTCTTTTTCTTTGTTGCCAATACTTTTAATATCATATCTAATAATCCTTTGTCAGTTCCAAGGTCATAATTCCTTACTCCTGTGCTTTCTTGCAAGAGATTTAGGGGTTTTGCTATTAATTCTATTCTATGATCCATTTTTAATTAATTTTGCATATGTTGTTGTTGTTGTTTGGTGCCGTCGAGTCGTAGATGACTCATAGCGACCCTATGAACGAACGGCCTGAGAACTGTTTGTACATAGAGTTTCCGGAGGCAAGCCATTTTGGAAGTGGATGCCGCTCCTGCATATAGTATAATGTAAAGGTTCAATTTCATTCTTTGACGTGGGAGTATGCAGTTGTCCCAGCATCGATTATTGAAAAGACTCTGCTTTCCCCATTGAATGGCCTTGCAACTCTTGACAATAATGTGACTGTAGATGATATGGGTCTGCTCTCTCTTCACAGACAGTTTCCCCAGGGTTGATTGTAATGCAGGGGCTGGGGTTTGGGGGGTGGGGTTTGAGGTCATTGGGTCTGGTCTGTGACTGCTTTTCTGACACCACTCCTTTCTGAGGAAATGGTCCCATGTGACATGCTGAATCATTGTTCCTACATTTGTACTATCAGAGTCAGTAGATTCAATATGCTCTGTGATGAAATCTCAGGTTGATAAAGGTTAATGAAGATAAGAAGCCACTCCCTTATGTTTTATGCAGGTTAATGAAGATAAGAAGTCCTTTCCTTATGTTTGATGTAGGTTACTGAATTGGGGGATTTTCCTCCACTATGTCTAATTTAAGCTGCACTGACTTTAATCGCTCACTAGCATTCTTGCCAACAATTTGCTCCCAGCATTGCTGAATTTGCCACCTCAAATGTTGGGCCAATTAGGGATTTTAGATGTCAGAAAGAAGAGATCAGTGAGCTTTCTGGACTTCAAGAAGCCAGAGGACTCATATTTAACAGGAATTCATTATAGAGAGTAAATCTAGTTGTGAGTTTATTGTCTTCTGTGAGTTTATTGTCTTCTGTGTGATACTGTGAGCTAGAGCAGGGTTACCCATAGTGGACAGGTTTCAGTGGAGCTTTCAGATTCAGACAGAGCAGGAAGAAGTGTTGGAGATAGATAGATAGATAGATAGATAGATAGATAGATAGATAGTTGTTATGTTGTTATGTGCCGTCGAGTTGCTTGAGACTCATAGTGACCCTATGTACAACAGCCCTCAACTCTGCTCTGTCCTATGCCAATCGCACCATCTCCGATACACCCATCCAGATTACCCCGTCACTGAATCAATCCACCTCATAGGGGGTCTTCCCCTCCTGCGCTGTCCCTCCACCCTCCCAAGCATGATGTCCCTCTCCAAGGACCTATTCCTCCTTGCAACATGTCCAAAGTATGTTAG
>NW_006399978.1:157691-169728 GCF_000299155.1 Elephantulus edwardii
GCCCGAGGTCCGATGATTAGCATATAATATATAAAATATTGAGCTATATCTTAGTACAGATGCTGGCTTGTCTATGGTGCTCTTGATGTACAAAGCCCGAGCATTCTGCCAATTCTTCTTTAGCAGTGAAATCAGGAAGCTGACAGCCAGGTGGATGCTGTAAACAAGTCCATCACCTGTCATCTTCACACGGCCAACAGCCACTGCCACACACAAGACCTTTTTCATCTGGAATTTGATGGTGGACTTCACCTCATCTACTTTTGCCACCATGTTCTCATTGTGGGTCAACAGAGAAGGGAACTTGCCAGCCTTATTCAGGCCTGGACCTAGGATTCTTGGGGTCTGCTTGGTCAGGGATTCAGAGGCCAAAAAGGCATGACAGTTCTTGGCCAGATTTTTGACCAGTTTCTTATTCTTGTTAAGTTTTTTCAGTGTTTCGATGTCCATGTGGGGGATAGCCACAGCTTTGGCTTCATCACAGGCCTGCTGATCCCCAAGAACACACACTGAGAACTTGGGGCATGGGGTGGACTTAAGCCTGACGGTCCCCGAGAAATGCTTGTCCTTCTGAGGGTCATAGTTCTTCACACTGATCTGCAGCTCCACCGTCTCCAAAAACTTTCTGCGTTTGTGCTGGTTCCCGTGCAGGACTTCCCGCACCACCTCGTAGAGGGTGTCTCGAGAGACTTTGCCACTCATGGTTCTTAGCATCGCAGTAACCAGAAAAGAGCTATATAATTTTTTTTAATTAGCCAATAAAATTCCTACAATAGAGCATTGTTTGAGCTAATGCTAGAAGAAGAACCCCTCTAGGCCGGATAACACTCAATATACACAGAAGCCAAAACAATGGACTTGAGCAATGAGCAATCCTGAAGACTGGACAGGACTGGACAACGTTTCATTCTTGTGTAGAAAGTGCCATGAGTCAGAACGGAATCAACAGTAACTGACAGAACAAAAATTGAACACATACACGGAAACATCTCCAGGAAGGTGCCTAGAAGGAAAGGAGTTCCAAGAATGGCCACCTTAGGGATCCTTCTGAGAAGGGATGTGGTCATACAAACCGAGAAAAGTGCACTCTGGACAGGGCAGAGGGTGCAGCATTTTTATCTGTAGCGAAAATGATTGAACTCCAGGACCACAAAGGGGTTTTCCCCAGCACCAAATGTTTTTAGCAGGTTTCTTCCTTGCTCTGATTGTCACTACCCATGCTCACTCTCTTTTCTTTCTGAATAATTCTCCCAGCTCATGACTCACAAAGTGGAGATAAGGAATAACACAAAGCATGGCCTCCTGGAAAGAGGGAGAGACCAGCAGGCAGACGATAAAGGCTGCCTCCTGAGTGAAGTCAGGGGGAAAGGCAGATCCGAAGACACCATAGCAGGTAGAGCAAGAGAGAGCCCTTTTCAAGGTGACCTTCCTGTCCTGAACACTTCACTGACAGTAGGCAGACAAGAACACTTCTAGAAATTGATCTTTGTTTTATTTTTTCCATTACTTTAGGTCAAGATCTAATATCATGACACACTCTAAACGAGACTTTCTGGTCTTAAGAGGAGTTAAAGCTCCTTGTGGCTTGGGCTATAAGCCCCTTGAACTCAGCAGTGGATGAATTAGCATGGGGGATCTGGGGCACCCCGTGCAGGGCATCCAGGCTCTGCAGTGGTCACAAAGGAACAAATGGGCCGGGCCCCCATGCCTTGCTAGCTTCCTCAGCTTTTAATAACAGTGATCTATTGTAATTGCCCTTTTGTGACTGACTTGTGTCACTCAGCATAAATTGTTCTTGATTAATCCATGTTGTATAGTAGTTCATGAATTCTTGATTGGTTTTTAGTGATACATAATCCACACTTTCTATTTGCTTCTGTCTATCCACACATCTCTCTGTGTGTCTGTTTATCTTTCTCAATCTCAGTGTCTAGGTCTTCCTCTCCTGACCCACCCCTTCCCTGTGTCTTTCTGTCTCTGTCTGCATTCCAGATGGTGTGAGTAGAACTAGGTTTCAGTGGATTAGCACATGTGGTCTACCCCACATGCAAGGAAGCAACCGGGCAGGGTTCCTGCAGGTGAACCACTATGTGTGTACTTTCTGGCTGGGGGGAGGCCCGGGGGTGCCCATGGCGACCTGTTCATGGGCTCACATCTCAGGGACATATGGCCTTGTCTGTAGAGGGTGAGAGCTCCCCTTTGTTGATTACTCATTTACTGACTTCTTCTCCTCAAAGTCCTCAAGCAATCACAGAGGCCTATGGCACAGGAGACAAAACATGGAGAGAGGACAGTGAATAGATACAGGAAAGTGATGGGAATAAGGCAGAGAAGGGCCATTATTGACCATCACACCAGACTCCCACAGGAAGGGAGACTGAGATTCCATGTCCATGAGACAAAAAACCAAAATAACCCTCGGCTAAACAGTGTTTCCACAAAGCGGATTCCTAGAAGTGTTTGTGTTCTGCCCCCTTCCAAGCCCTCAAGCTCTGGTGTCCCTGGCCCAGAGAAGCACAGCCAGGTCTTGCTTCTAGAAAAGCCCAGATTCCTAGAGGTAAGAAAGCAGCTTACCCAGAGGCAGTGCTGGGAGTTCATGAGGAGACACAAGGTGGAGCATGAGGTGATGGGGCCAGGAGCTGGTGAAGGGCCATGTGATGGGACATGGAAGGCCTGAACTGGCCTCCTGCAGACCTCAGGACATCAAGGATGGGTGGTCTTGCTGGTGCCTGAGGCCTAAGCTGACATGTGAGCATTCAGGGGCTGCTGTTGTCCTGTGAAGGTGCAGCCTTACTGCTGGCAGTGAACCAACTGCTGGGCAGGTTTGGTTTGGTTCAGAGAGCAAAGAAAAGTGACATTCCTTGCGTTCCAGAGTGCTGTAGATTTGCACAGAGATAGCGCCAGGTCCCCTGCTGTTCACAGAAGTGAAGCTTACCCCTTCTACCTACAAAGACAATGGGCCAAAGGTCCACTCTCTGACCTCATTACAGATAACTCATCTCCCTGCATCCTGTGAGATTTCAGCAGTAGGCTGTGGATACAGGAACATTCTGGAAAAGACTGAGTCTAGGTTCTCTCTGTACCCCCACCACACACATAGCAAGTCAGGTTGAGTAGGGGATTCCTCTCTCCATAGAAGCTTCCAGCAGTGCAGCCTCAGAGGCAGGCAAGGAGGAAGGCAGGAAAGATAGGCGAGGGAGATTCTGAAGGCTCCTGGTGCCTGTCCTTCCCTGAATTTGTTGTGGTTCTCTTCTTAACTCAGCTCTTGTCCTCTCGTTATTAGATTAAGCAGGAGTGGCATCCACTTCCTAAGCAACATGCCTCTGGAAACTCTGTCAACTTTGATAAATGATGATAGTTATAGAAACGCTGTAGGCCTTTTGTTCACAGGGTCGCTATGGGTAATGCTCGACTTAATGCCAATCAACAACAACAACCCCCCCACCTATGAACACCCCCTTTTGCAAAGTCTGCTCAGCTTTCATTCACAGTACAAATAGGTTATTTCACTCATAAATCAACCCACACCCTTCGCCGATGAGTTCATTCTGTATTATGGAGACCCCTGTGTTACAGAGCAGCCGTGCCCTACAAGGTTTTCTCTGCTGTTTCAAATAGACTGTCATACCTTTCTTTTGTGGAGCTGTTGGGTGGGTTTGAACTTCCAGAATTTGAGTTAGCAGTTGAGCATAGTCCATTTGTACCATTCAGGGTAATAAATATTCAAGCTCCAGCCTGCAAGACGAGTCTCTTGAGTGGGATTCTGAAATCCCCTTGGGACCTGGTGATCCTGCAGCAGAGCATGGGGATTGCGGTAGACACACACTCTTGAGTCAGGACATGCAGATGACATGCAGGTCCTATTGGGGGACAATTATGCACAAGCCCCACTGGGGATTAGGTTATTAGAGTGTTTTTGTGATTCTGTGTCTTGTGCTGTTAGAGGAGCGGCAGTGTCTAAGCTACCAAAGTGGCACAGAGCACACGGCAATCTCAGTGTTCCCTGCGAGAGGCGATGTTAGCGTACAGCATGGGGGCCGATACTGGACTTGCTAAGAATAATCCTGTTGCAGGCTGAGGCCTTGTTGGAGCGCTACACTGAGAGTGGAGGCTGAGACTCTGTGGGAGCACAAAGCCAAGAAGAAAGGTGAGAAGGTAGAAATGAAGATTAAAAGCAAGGATAGCTTTATTTTTTTAAAAAATAAAAAGAACAAAAAAGAAGTAGTGGAGGAGGCAATGTGGCACTGAGGTGAGGCCGTATTTATGGTATCTTCATCTGGCTGTCTTATACTTTCTCTTTACCTATTCAATCTGTATGCTGAACAAATCATTTGAGAAGCCGGATTCTATTATAGAAGAAGAATGTGGCATCAAGACAGAAGAAAGACTCATCAACAACCTGTGTTATGCAGATGACACAACCTTCCTTGCTGAAAGTGAGGAGGATATGAAACTTGTTGCTGAAGATCAAGGACTACAGCCTTCAATGTAGGTTGCATCTCAACATTGAGAAGACAAAAATTCTTACTACTAGACCAATAAGCAATAGCATAAGTGGAGAAAAGATTGAAATTGTCAACAATTTCACCTTACCTGGATCCACAATCAACATCATTGGTACCAGCAGTCAGGAAGATCAGAAGATGTATTGCACTGGACAAGTTAATTTGAAGACTAAAAGGACATCATGCTTGAGAGGGTGGAGGGATAGCGCAGGAGGGGAAGGCCCTCTATGAGGTGGGTTGATTCAGTGACTGGGATAATCGGGATGGGAGTGTCAGAGACAGTGCGATTGACACAGGACAGAGCAGAATTTAGGGCTGTTGTACATAGGGTCGCTATGAGTCGCAAGCGACTCGATGGCACATAACAACAACAACAACAAAGTGTGTTTGATTCAGGCCGTTTCTTTTCAATCAGTAGCTATATATCTGAAAGCAGTGAATAAGAATGACAGAAGAAAATTGAGGCCTTTGAGTTTGTAGTGTTCAAGAAGAGTATTGAATATCCCTTGAACAGCCAAAAGAACAGATATGTCTCAGAAAGAGTCATCCAGAGCGTTCCTTTGAGGCAAGGCTGGTGTGGTGTTAAGGACTTAATGTTCAATATGGCTTCCCTGTCCATTAACTTACTTTGCCATGTGGATAAACAGAAGTATACAAATAGGGTGAGTATATGTAAATAGCCTGTCCACAAGGGGATTGGCAAGTCTCCCCAGCTCACAAGAGGATTGACTAGTTTCACCATGAAATTGAGCAAATCCAGCAGCTGAAACACCACTAAGCAAAGGAGAAACAGGCATACAATATGTGTCCTTTGGGGGCAGAGATTCTTGTGCCAGCTAGGCTTACAGCGGAAGCAGCAGCAGTGGTCAAACTAGAGGACCAGAGGACCTCGCATGAAACAGAGCTGACCTTGGTACTGCTACCCTCTATAGAACCAGAGCTAAGGGCCTTTGCACAAAATTTTTGGAGGCCTGGGATGGGGGTGGAAGAGGAGCAGAGCCATAATCAGCAAGACTGAGCATTTCTAACACTGGCACAAAGCTACAAAGTGCCTATGAGTACATTTTGGAAGGTGTCCTGACTGCTAACTGGATTATATACTACTAACTATATGTTGTTGTTGATTGCTTTAGAGTCGAGTATTATCAACATTCAGCAAAGTCCATAGAGTTTCTGGAGGCATGTTGTTTAGGAAGTGGATGCCACTACTGCTTCCATAACTAACTAACTAACTAACTAACTAACTGCTGTCATTATTGTTGTTTTGTGCCAAGTTGCCTGTGACTCATAGCAACCCTATGTATAACAGCCCTAAACACTACTCTATCTTGTGCTAATACTATTGTCTCCAACACACCTATTCCCATTACACCAGTGACTGAATCAATCCATCTCATTAAGAGTTTTCCTCTCCTGCTCAGCCCCTCCAACCCCTCCACTCCCAAGCATGTCGTCCCTTTCCCAGGACTGATCCCACCTTGCAACATGGCCAAAGTATGTCAGACAAAGCTTTGGAATCCTTGCTTGCCTCCAAGGAACAGCCTGGCTTTACACTCTCCAGGACAAACCTGTTTGTTCTCCTAGCAGTTCATGGTATATTCAACACTCTTCTCCAAAACTACAGCTCAAAGGCATCAACTCTCCATCTATCATCCCTAGTCATTGTCCAGCTCTCTGATATATAGCAAGTAATTGCAAAGACCGTGGCCTGTATCAGGCAACCTTAGTCATCAGATTGATATAGTTACTCTTCAGTACTTTGGAGAGATCTCTGACAGCAAACTTTCCCAATGCAATTTGTCTTTTAATTTCCTGGCTGCTGGTACCAAGAGTGTTGATTGTAGAGGTAAGCAAAAAGAAGCTATCAACAATTTCAATCTCTTCAGCTTCTACCATGATGCTGCCAGTTGGTCCAGTGGTGAGAATCTTTGTTTTCTTGATGTTGAGCTTCAACCCATACGGAAGGCTGCAGTCCTTGACCTTCTGCAGCAAGCACTTCAGGTCTTCCTCAGTTTCAGCGAGCAGGGTTGTGTCATCTGCATAACACAGATCTTTGATGAGTCTACCTCCAATCCTACACTTGATCTTAGCCAAAAGGCCGAGAAGCTACCTCCAATCCTGATGTCACACTTCTCTTCCTAGAGCCCAGCCTCCCGGATAATCTGTTCCACAAATAGATTGAAAAGATATGGAGATAGGACACATTATTTTTTTTTTTTAAAAAGCTACTTTATTGTCTTTACCATTAGTATAACCTGTGTATCTCGTTAGCATCTATATAATAAGTATCAGCTGTAAGGGGATAAGTTTTTGCCTTTTCTGATAGAATCCAGTTAGTTCTTTTTATGAATTGTAATTATTTATTTTGCAGATATGAATTAGAAATCTTACCTATATAATTAGAAAAAGTAGTTTTCTAATTTTCAGAAACTTTCCATAAGTTATTAATTTCAGAAGTAGTAAATAGGACTATAATTTCAAGTGGATCAGATGTCAACAATTGTCTTAACCATAATCATCCTTTAATAATTAAATCACAAACTTTTTTTACTTACAAATTTTTTTCAATAGAAGTAACTAGTTTTTATTATACTTATTTCCCAGAAATAACCATTCTAATATCTTTTCTTCTTAATATAAAATACTAACAGGAAAATACAGAGAATGGTTAATTATTAATATAACAGGTTTATCCATGTCTATACAATTTAATGGGGTATCATTAACTCCTTTTTTATTGTTGCAGACCAAGGGTAAAAGTATTTTTTTATTAAATTAATTTATTTATTTTTCATTTCAATGAACATCTACAGAGATTTTGGAATTCCATTCATTATTATTAATAATGAGACAAACAACCAGGAACCAGACAAAACAGAGAGTGTAAAGACAGGGGGTCAGCAGTTCCCACGATTGAAGGGTTGAGATAAGATACGTTCTTGATGCACACCCTTCCCAATTTTGAACCATGCAGTGTTTCCTTACTTTGTTCTGTCTGACTACTGCCTCCTGGTCCAAGTATAGGTTTCACATAAGCACAATTAAGTGCTCTGGGATCCCCATTCTTCCCAGAGTCAGCCACAGTTTGTTGTGATCCACACAATCAAATGACTTTGCATAGTCAATAAAACACAGATAGACATTCCTCTTGTACTCTCTGCTTTCTGCCAAGATCCACCTAACATTAGCTATAATATCCCTAGTGCCATAGCCTCTTCTAAATCCAGCCTGCACTTCAGAAAGTTTTCTGTTGATGTGCTGTTCCAGTTGTTTTTGGATAATCTTCAGCAGAATCTTGCTTGCATATGATATCAATGATACTGTTATCAATGATAATTTCCACACTCTGTCAGAGCACTTTTTTTTTAAATGGGAACAAATATAGATCTGTTCCAGTCAGTTGGCCAGGTGGTTGTCATCCAGATGTCTTGGCACAACGTGGTGAGCACATCCAGGGCAGTGTCTGTTGAAATATGTCAATCAGTATGCCATCAATTATTGGGGCCTTGTTTTTTGCCAATTCTTTTAGAACAGCCTTAACTTCTTCATCACCACAGGCTCTTGTTCATACGTTGTTTCATGAAATTCTTCAATGTCCACCAATTCCTTCTGGTACAGTGACTCTGTATACTCTTTCCATCTTCTTTTAATGCTTTCTGGATCATTTAATATTCTACTCAAAGCATCCATAAGTACTGCAACTCAAGGCTTGAATTTGTTCTTCAGTTCCTTCAGCTTAAGAAATGCTGAGCGAGTTCAGCCCTTTTGATTTTCTGACTCCTGCTCTTGCACATTTCATTGAAATACTTTACTTTGTTTTCCTGTGCTGCCCTCTGGAATCTTGTGTTTAACTCCTTGGTATCTTGATTTCTTGTCTTTGCTTTGGCTTCTCAGAGCTGCAGTGCAATATGTAGAGTTTCTTCTGACATCCCTGTTGGTCTTTTCTTCCTCCTCTGTCTTTGTAATGAACTTTTTCATTCCTCCTGGATGATATTCTTGATCTTCTCCCACAGCTCATCGAGTATTTGCTCATTAACATTGAAGACCTCAAACCTATTCACGAGATGGTTTTGAAATATACATATATGTCGCTGTCCACTTGCCAGCAACAAACAGCAACACCCTAATGGGAGTAAGCACAACGGAGACACACCACTTAGGAAGCTGTTCAGAGACTCAATTCAGCTCAATTTTATTGGAGACTGCAGCACACTTATATATGAGCAAGTAAACCAGAAGACAGGATAGGGTGGGCTTGTAGGTGTGGGACATGAGAATTGGATAGGAGAACCTCAGCCTCATGCAGACTACTCCCAGCTCAATGTGGCAGCCATATTCCCAGGTGGTGAGCTTTCTCAAGCCAGTATGGCCAAACACAGGAGAGCTTTCTCTAGCCCATATTAAAGGTTGGGAGGCTTGTACTTATCCAGAGCTAGGCAATCTGTCCTGGCCGGAGGCCCTCCCTTCCTCCCCAACATTCTCCAGCATATATATACTAATTATATACTGATAACTGGATTATACCACTAGCCTGAATTATAACCTTTTGGCTTTCCCAATATGGTATGGTCTGTAAGCCAAAACATCAGATATTGGACCTAGTAAAGCAGTAAAGCAGTAACAAATTGCATTGGGAAAATTTGCTATCAGGGACATTTACAGATTACTGAGAACCAATGATGTCAGTCTAGAGACTAAAGTGCACCTAATCCAAGATGGTCTTTACAATTACTTGTTATGCTTCAGAGAGCTGGACAATGGCAAAGGATGGCAGAAGAAGAGTCTATGCCTTCGAGTTGTGGTGCTAGAGAAGAGTCTTGAACATACCATGAACTGCCAACAAAACAAATAGATCTGTCTTGGAGAGAGTGAAACCAAATTTCTCCTTGGAGGCTAGGATTTTGGAGCTCTGTCTCACATACTTTGGGCATGTGGCCAGGAGAGACTGGTCCTTGAAGAAGGACATCATCCTGGGAAGGGTTAAGTGACAGTGCAGGAGAGGGAGGCCCCAGATGAGATGGATTAATATAGTAACTGGCACAATGAGGGTAGATGTGTCGGAATTAGTGACTGACTCCAGACAGGGCTGGGTTCAGACTGCTGTACATGAGGTTGCTATGTGTCACAGGTGACTCGATGACACAAAACAACAAAAAACTAAGAGTAAGACACACTAGGAAGCAGGATTTGTGATCCACTTCTTAAATAAAAAGCTTCTGAAAATCCCATGGACAGTAGAAAAATGTGAATACTTAGAATACTTAGTAAATGTGAATACAGTAGTAGTGATACAGCCCATATTGGAAGTCAGTCAAAATGAGGAAAATAATTGCAAACATCATTTAATAACTGGAACATGAAATGTATGTAGCTTAAATGCTGGGAAACTAGAAATTGTGAAAAATGAAATGAAGTACATGAACATTGGCATAATAGACATTAGGGAGATGTGATGGAGCAGCTATGGCTACTTGAATCAGATAATCATATTGTATACTATGCTGGGAATGAGAGATAGAAGGAAAATGGTGTTACATTCATAGTGTTCTATTCTGAAATACAATTCTGTGAATGATAGAATATTATCCATACACATACAAGGAAGACCCCATTTATATAACTATTATTCAAATATACATTCCTATATCTAGAGACAAAGAGGAAGAAATTGAAAATTTTTACCAAATCTTGCAATCAGAAATTGACCAAACATGCAGTCAATATGCATTAATGATAATGGGTGACTGGAATGCAAAAATTAGAAACTGTGAAGAAGGAATAGTAGTTGGAAAAGATGGGCTTGATGATAGAAATGAGGCTGGAAATAGAATGAATTTTGTATTTTCAATGATTTGTTCATGGCAAATATCTTTTTTAACTGAAATTTTATAAGAGAAAGTTTATAGAGACTTTGGATTACCGTTCATTCATTGTTGCACATTTTCCTCCCTGCCCACATCTCCCCCAGTTGGTTTTTCTCTTTGAAAAGTAAAAAACCCCAAACTTTCCTTATTATAAAGTCCCCCATGAAGCTTTCATTCTGGACTCTTGTCATGAAAATACCTAATCATATATTCCTTTCAAACAGTTCTCTCCCTCATCTGTTTCATTGCAGTATACGTTATTTATCCTCTTTCCTTAGACTCCCCCTAACCTCAATGTCAGTCCTGTTTTATAACAGTGGCATTATGCAGTATTTGTCCTTTTGTGACCTAGATATTTTACTCAGCATACAGTCCTCCAGGGTCACTCATTTTGAATAATATTTCATGAGTTCCTTGTTTTTCAGTGCTGCATAGTATTCTATTGTGTTGATATACCACAGCTTCTCTATCCATTTGTTTGTTGATGGGCACTTGGGTTGTTTCCATCCTTTTCCTATTGTGAACAAAGCCACAGTGAACATGGGTGTGTATATATCTGCTTGGGTAGCAGTTCTGGTTTCTTTAGGGTATATTCCCTGTAGTGGAATTGCTGGGTCAAATGGTATTTCTATTTCCAACTTTTTAAAAAAGCTCCATACTGCCTTCCATAGTGGTTGCACCATTCCCACTAACACTGAATAAGGGTTCCAGTTTCTCTACCACCTTGCCAGCATTTGTTGTTTGCTGTTCTGTCAAATTTTGCTAATTTTACTGAGGTGAGATGATATCTCATACTTGTTTTGGCAAATATCTTTTTTAAAAGGCACAAATGGCAACTTCACACATTGACCTCACCTGATGGGATGCATAGGAATCAGATTGACTATATCTGTAGAAGGAATCATTGAAGAAGCTCAATATCAACAGTCAAAACTAGGCCAGGGTTGAACTATGGGTCAGATCATCAATTACTCATGAGCAAGTTCAAATTGAGGTCGAAGAAAAGAAAAATAAATCCATGAGAACCAAGATATAATCTTGAAGCTATTTCATCTGAATTTCAAGATCATCTTAAGAAGATATTTGAAGCATTGAACACCAATGATCAAAGACCAAATAAGGTATAGGATGAGAGCAAGGATATCCATGAAGAAAGCAAAAGATCATTACAAAGTCACAAAGACAGAGGAGAAGAAAAAACTGAAATGGATGGTTTCAGAAGAGACTCTAAAAATCAGAAGAGAGCATCATGAAGCTTAAACAAAAGGTAAACATGCTGAAGTAAAAGATATGAACAGAAGATTTAAAGGGAAGCTCAAGAAGACAAAGCAAAGTGTTTTAATGGAATGTACAGAGAGTTGGAATTGGAGAATAAAAAAGGGTAGAACTCGCTGTGCATTTCTCAGGATGAGAGAACTGTAAAACAAATTTAAGTCTTGTGTCACAAATTGAACGATGTTATGGGCAATATATGGAATCTAGAAGGCATCGAAAGAAGATGGAGGGAACACATATAATCACTATACCAAAAAGAACTGACACTGAAAAATTTCAGAAAGTACGATATTTGAAGGTGTCCATGGTGATGAAGGAGCAAATTTAAGCTGCACTGAAGGTTGTTGTTGTTTGTTGTTGTGTGCCATCGAGTTGTTTGCGACTCATAGTGAC
>NW_006399978.1:171053-171611 GCF_000299155.1 Elephantulus edwardii
TCTTGGCACAACTTGGTGAGCACATCCAGGGCAGCATCTGTTAGCTGAAATATGTCAATTGGTATACCATCTATTCCGGGGGCCTTATTTTTTTATTTCCTTCAAAGCAGCTTGAACTTCTGCCTTCAGAAGGTATTGGGGGAAAATAAATAAGGCCACAGAAATCAATAGGATAACAATTGACTTGTTGGAATTAACAGATGCAGTCCTGGCTGAGCTCACAAGTCTATGCCAAGAAATTTGGAAGACAGCTCTATGATCAACTGATTGGTCGAGGTATATATTCATTCCTATTCCCCCTCCCCAAAAATGTGATCCAACTAAATGTGGAAACTAATCCACAATTTCATTAATATCACATGCAAGCAAAATACTGAAGATCACTAAAAAATGCTTAGAACAGTACATAGATAGGAAACTACCAGAAGTTCAAGCAGGAATTAGAAGAGGCTGTGGCACCTGGGATATTATTGCTGAAGTCAAATGGATCCTGGCTGAAAGTAAAGAATACCAGATGAATGTTTATGTTTTAGTGACTATGCAAAGGCATTTGATTGT
>NW_006399978.1:172241-188541 GCF_000299155.1 Elephantulus edwardii
AATGAATGAATGGAAACCCAAAATCTCTGTAAATGTTTATGAAAATTAATAAAATATAATTATAGAAGAAAAAAAATAACCTATGTTATGCAAATGACAAAATCTTGCTTGCTGAAAATGAGGAGGACTTGAAGCAGTTGTTGGTGAAGATCAAAAAATACAACCTTCAAAATGGATTGCATCTCATTGTCAAGAAAACAAAGATTCTTACCACTGGACTGGTAGTAGGTTAAATCATAGTAGATGGAGAAAAGATTGAAACTGTCCATCTTACTCAGATCCACAATTAGCATCCTCAGTACCAGCAGTCAGGAAATTAGGAGATATATTGCACTGAGAAAGTCTGTAATTAGGGACCTCTCCAAATTATTGAGGAGTAATGATGTAACTTTGAGGACTAAGGTGCATCTGTTACAAGACATGGTTTTTCTGGTCAATTGCTATGCATCTGAGAACTGGACAATGAATAAGGATGACAGAAGAAGAACTGATGCCTTTGAGCTATGGTGTTGAAGAAGAGCACTGAACATCCCATGGATTCCCAAAATAAAAACCAAAAATGTCTTGGAGAGGGTATAACCAGAGTGTTCTTTGGAGGCCAAGATGATAAGGTTCTGCCTCACATACTTCAGGCATGTTGCTAAGAGGATCATGTTGTTAAAGAGAGGAAGACATTCAACTAGGTGGACTGACACTGTGACTGCCGCAATGGGCTCTAATGTGTCAGGAAGTGTGGCGATGACATAGAATAGGACAGGGTTCAGATCTGTTGTTCATAGGGTCACTATGGGTCATACTTGACAGCACCTAACAACAGAGCAGTAAGATTGGTGTTGAGATGAGTAGAAAGAGATATGGGAGTATGAAAGACATGTTTGACCTCATGGGAATTGGTTTTGTGTTGTTGATGTTGTTGACAGGGACAGTTCCCCTTTGTGAAATTGGTAAAGATAAGATATGGCCACATAGCTCTTGCTTTTTTAGATGGTGAAGCTTAATTTATTATACTTTGTGCTTGTTATAGAAAGGGCTATTCACTGGAAAGGGACATGATGCTGGGAAAGGTTTAGGGTCAATGAAGTAGAGGGAGACCTTTAACAAGATGGACTTACACAGTGACAGCAGCAATGGGCTCAAATGTGTCAAAGATGATGAGGATTACACAGGATAGGACCAGGTTCAGATATGTAATTCATAGCATTGCTATGAGGCATATTTGATTGAATGGCACCTAATAACAACAAACAACATCTGGGTGTGACTTGGAGCTGGAATCTGGGACAGTGAGACAGTGTCATAAAGAGTTCAAAAAAGTTCAGCTGTTTTGTGTGTCTTCAAGTCAGAACTGACTCATAGCTGAACCTCCAGCGAGTTTTCAGAGGCAGTAAATCCTATGGGATGAATTTAGTAGATTGTTGTTAGGTGCTTTCGAGTCCAGTACAACTCATAGAGAATCTATGAAAAACAAAATTTAACATTGTCCTATCCCATGCCATTCTCACAATCTCTGATACACTCAAGTCCATTGCCACAGTCACCATGTCAACTTACCTGTTTGAAGGTCTTGCTTTCCTTCACCACTCCTCCACTTTCCCAAACTTGATGTCCCTCTCCAAGGACCTTCTCCTAGCATCATGTCTAAAGCATGTAAGATGAAGCCTCATCATTATTGCCTCCAAAGAGAACTCTAGCTTTACCTTCTTTCTCCAAGATGTATCTGTTTTTTCTTTAGACAGTCAATGGGATATTCTTTTCCAACACCATAGTTCAAAGGCCAAAATTCTTCTGTCATCCTTAGTTACTGCCCATCTCTCAGATACATGTTGTTATTGTTGTTTATTGATATTTTAACAAAAGTTTATAGAGCACTTGGACTTCCATTCATTCATTGTTGCACATTTTCCTCCCTGCCCTTACCCAGTTCACTTTTTTCTTTGGAAAAAAAAAATTCTTTCATTGTTGTACAATTCTTCCTTTCCATTTCAGTCCACTTTACTATGCAGGTCTTACTCTGGACTGTTATCACACAAATAATATCTAAATGATATATTTCTTTTAAGCAGTTCTGTCCCTAATCTGTTTCCATGCATTGTACATTATTTATCCCCTCTTTCCTTAGTTTCCTCCCAACCCCAATATCAGTCCTGTTCTATAACAGTGGCATTATGCAGTATTTGTCCTTTTGTGACTGAGATATTTCACTCAGCATAATGTCCTCCAGAGTCACCCATTTTGAATAATATTTCATGAGTTCCTTGTTTTTCAGTGCTGCATAGTATTCCATTGTGTGAATATACCACAGCTTCTCTAGCCATTTGTTTGTTGATGGGCACTTGGGCTGTTTCCATCCCTTTGCTATTGTGAACAAAGCCATAATGAACATGGTGTACATATATCTGCTTGGGTGGTAGTTCTGGTTTCTTTAGGGTATATTCTCAGTAGTGGAATTTTTGGGTCAAATGGTATTTCTATTTCCAACTTTTTTGAGAAAGCGCCATACTACCTTCCATAGTGGTTGCACCATTTTACACTCCTGCCAACAGTGAAGAAGGGTTCCAGTTTCTCCACAACCTCACCAGCATTTGTCGTTTCGTGCTGTTTTGAATTTTGCTATTCTTACTGGGGTGAGATGATATCTCATAATTGTTTTGATTTGCAACTTTCTTAGAGCTAGAAATTTTGAACATTTCCTCATGTGTTTGTTCACCATCTGAATGTCTTCTTTAGTGAAGTGTCTATTCATATCCTGTGCTCATTTTTGCGATTGTATTGTTTATCTTGTTGTAGTGCTTGAGTATTCTATAAATCCTAGATATAAGACATTTGTTAGACTTCTCATTACCAAATATTTTTTCCCCAGTCTGTGGCTTTCCTTTTTATCCTGTTGGGAAAGTTTTTTGATGTGCATACGGATTTGATTCTCTTTCTTACAGGAAATTTTTTTAGGTTTTCAAATTTGTTTGAGTATAGCTTTTTGTAATATTCCATTGTTAGCCAGTTTAATCTCTTATTTGGATTATTTGTGTCTTTTCCTTTGTTAGTTTTGCTAGAGGTTTGTTGATTTTATTGACCATTTTGAAGAACCAACTCTGTGTTTTGTTGATGGTTTCAATTGTTTTGGTTTTCTATTACATTTATTTCTGCTCTAATTTTTATAATTCCAGTGTTTGGGTTTGTTTTTTTTTTTGTAGTGTCAGGTTTTCTTGATGTTCTTTTTAAATTTGTTTGAGATGTTGGATTAGAGAGTCAATGGTCATTTTTTCCTGCCTTTTGATGTCTTTGCTTATTGCTTTAAATTGACCTCTGATCACTGCTTTGGCTGTTTCCCAGAGGCTTCAGTAAATTTTGTTTTCATTGTAATTTGTTTCAAGAAACTTTTTTATTTCATTTTTTATTTCTTCCAGTACCCAGTCATGTTCAAGCAAGGTGTTGTTCAGCTTCCAAATGTATGTTTTTACTCCTTTATCCTCTTGTTATTAATGTCTCATTTTCTCTCATTCTTCATTATGCTTGGAAAACTTTCTTCTAGTAATTCTTCCATAACTTTTTCAGTGCCTTTACTTGCTTTTTCCTGTTCTGGGATTCCGATAATTCACATGTTATTTCTTTTGGTGGTGTCCCACATTATTCTTAGGTTTGCTTCTTTTTCCTTCCTTTTTGATTCTGCTTTTTGTTCTAGAAGCTCAGTGGTGAAAATTCTAACTTTTATTTCACTGGTTCTATGCTTCTTCTCTTCAACTCTGTTCATGTGTCCCTCCATCATGTTGACAGCATCTGAAACATTGGTCTTCATATTTGGATTGTGATTTCTTCTTTTTCCAGAGCCTCTAATGCTTCATTTGCTTTATTTTCATTGTTTAAGATTTGTTTTGTTTTTTAAACTCCTCCTGGGTTTTGTTTGCAGTGTCCTGTAATTTTTTAAGTTTGTCCTTTAGCTATTGAAAATATTCAATCATTGGTTGTTTTTTTTTTTTTAAATTCTGTGTCAGAAAGTTCCATCAGACTTTCTGGCTTCGGGAAATCCATTGATACTGTGTCTCTTTTGGAGGGGTGAAATCTTGCTTTGGTCTTGTATAAGGTGTGACGTATCCTGCTTCTTACATGACATTGTTGTGCTGGAGTTTTTCACATCTGAGGCAATAGCAGGTTCTTGATCTGATGTCACTGCTACAGAATAGGGTGGGGCAGCTACCTTACTTTGGTTTCTCTCTGAACTTCTGACTCAAGGGAAGATTTGTTTCAGTTTGGGAGAGAAAGGCCTGTGAATTAGCAGTCTCCTCTGTCAGAAACTGCTGCAGCTAGGCCAGTCCAAAGTGCTCCAGGCTAAAGCCAATTAACAGGCTGGATTTGAGGAGATGCAAGGTGGAATGTGGAAACATATGCAGGGCAGGCATGCACAGAGAAGCACACAGGGTGGGCATGGGTGGAGACCTGAATGGAAAACCAGGAAATTTTGGTTTTCCCTTCAAGAACTGCGTCTGCGGCAGGGACGAGATGGGGGGGAGGCTGGGCAGGGAGAAAAGTGCAACAATGAATGAATGGAAATCCAAAATCTCTGTAAATGTTCATTAAAATTATTAAAATAAAATTAAAAAAAGAACTGTGTCTGCCACCTCACTTGAGCTCCAGCTGTCTAGTTCCCTTCTGCTTGAACTTACGGGGTCCCACATCATCCAGCCAAATAGCGGTGATTCCCACAAAGTACCCCACTCAGATTGTAGTTGTTCTGCTCACTCCTGGAGCATCACTCTCAATACAGGCTTCACTCCCCATGTTGTTGTTGATTGCCTTCATGTCAAGCATTAGTTAAGCAACCCTATGAACAAAAGGCCTGAAGCCTTTCTATAACTATTAACATTTATCAAAGTTCATAGAGTTTCCTGAGGCGTGTTGTTTAGGAAGTGGATGCCACTCCTGTAAGTGACTGAAAAGACCATGGCCTGAATCAGATGCATCTTAGTTCTCATGCTAGCATCATTACTCCTCAACAGTTTGGAGAGGCCCCTGACTATAAATTTTCCCAGTGCATTATCTCTCCTGATATCTTGACTACTAGTACCAAATATATTGATTGTGGGTCCAAGTAAAATGAAGTCATTGGAGCCAAGTGCAAGTCAGTCAGATATAGCAGGTTTACGTGATGGTTCTTATTCTGGTCCACTGTTCTCTGATGTGTCACTTGTTGTTGTTGTTATGTGCCGTGCAGTCGTTTGCAACTCATAGTGACCCTATGTAGAACAGCCCTAAACCCTGCTCTATCCTGTGCCAACTGCACTGCCTCTGACACACCCATCTCGATTACCCCAGTCACTGAATCAATCCACCTCATAGAGGATTTTCCCCTCCTGCGCTGTCCCTCCACCCTACCAAGCATTATGTCCATGAAGCCCCAGAATCCTTGCCTCCAAGGAGTAGCCTAGTTTAACCCTCTCTAGGACGGATCTGTTTGTTTTCTTGGCAGTCCATGGAACATTCAATACTCTTCTCCAGCACCACAGCTCAAAGGCGTCAATTCTCCTTCTATCCTCCCTAGTCATTGTCCAACTCTCTGATGCATAACAAGTGATTGCAAAGACCATGGCCTGTATCAGGTGCACCTTAGTCTCCAGAGAGACACCATTGCTCTTGAGTACTTTAGAGAGGTCCCTAACCGCAGACTTTTCCATCGCAATAAGTTTTTTTGTCACTAATGCGCCTAAAACACGTATTATATTGTTGCCAGGAGTTGACAGCCTTTTTCACAGGTGTCGGTATTCTCTTTCTGGTTCTGAGGGCTCATGTTTCTCCAGGCATAAACTTCTTCCTCCCCTAGCTCATCAGTTCAAACCCTGCAGTGTGATGTAAGTATATACTCCAGGTTCCTGCAGTGCAAATGAGAACTACACTCATACCATCCTCTGACCCAAACACACTCCAAGGGCAATGGCTATTGGGGCTTAGGATTGTGTTGAAATTTATTGTTTGGGTTCCCCCCCCCCCGACATTTTTCTTAAACTATAGACCTCTATTGGATGCAGGTCCAAATTTAAGGCATAAGAATGAGTGAGGAAGTTGGATTCACAGTGAGGCTTATATGAGGGGTGTCAAGTGAAGCAATTAGTTAATGTGCTTGACAACTACTAGAAACATTGTTCAAAGTCATCCTGAAGTGCATTCAAACAGTAATCTACTGTTGAAAAATCAGTTCCTGTATACATATATGAGGTTCTCATGAGTCAGAGCTGACTTCCTGGTGCCAGAGTTGGCAGAGTAATAGAAAACAGAATCCCTAAATAGAAAAGTGTTATCAAAACTGAGTCAAGTTTTGGTTGAATCTGGGGCATTCTGGTGACAAGTGGCTGGAACTGTTGGTGCTGCCCACAGCCACACTGAACTGCTCTCAGTCCTTTGCCTCCCTTTAAAGGGATTTCCCTTCCGGTCTGGCTCAGCTCCCTCTTCCTTCTTCCTGGAAATAGGCTGAATCTCCCCAAAAAGCCACATTTTTCTGTTCCTCCCAGTACTCCAAAGATGAAGTCTTCAAGTTGACCAGTACAAAGGTCATTTAGTCAAAACAGATCAGTGTCTAACTTTTTTCATTCTTTAAGGTTGGAATTTTATTTAAGTTCACTGAAGAGTGAATGATATTACCCAGTAAAACCTTGTTAATTGTATAAGACATAAAGATAACAAGACATGTTTCCTCCTTCCTAGCCTGAGTTTCGGGGGTTCAGACAATGGTAAGTATTGTCTAAGTTCAAGGGATAATAGTCCAGATACAAGATGCCAGCAGAGCTACCTTCTCTAGAGACAGATCTTCCTTGCCTCTCCTGAAATCTGGTAGTTCCAAGTGTGCCTTGGCTTGTAGATTCATCTTCAGTGACATCTGTAAGTGTCCTCTTCTGTCTGTCATGCTATCACTTCTCTTTCAGAATCTTGGTAATTAGATGAGATAACCAAGAAATGAAACCCACTGCCATCAGGCATTTCCAAGGCAAGGAGACATTCCATTAAGTTTCTGAGGTTGTAAATATTTATGGGAGAAAACAGTTTCACCTTTTCCCTGGAGACTGGAGGGTTTGAACTTCTGATCTTTCAGTTAGCAGTTCAACATGAAATGCACTACATCACCAGTTTAGGATTTCAGTATGACCTCATGTTATCTTAATTTATTGTTGCTGTTGTTATTGTATACTGTGGAGTTGAAGCTGACTCATAGCTGAGCCTCAAGCAGGTTTCAAGAGGCAGTAAATTGCATAGAAGGAGATTGCAAATCTTCCTCCTGGGTTTGAACCCCAAACTTCTGTCAGCACAATTAACTCCTTACCACTAATAACCAGAGCTCAATTTATACATAATTTTTAAAACAACTCACACTCTCAAGCCCTGTATGGTGCTGGTGGTGGTGTTGTTAGGTGCCACTGAGTAGAGTGTGACTCACAGCAACCCTATGAAAGAGATATCTGAATTCTATCCTATCCTGTGTCATCCTCACCATCTCTGATACCCCTGAGCCCATTGCTACAGTCACCATGCCAATCTATCTTATTGGATGTCTTCCTGTCTTTCACTGATTCCCACTTTTCCAAGCACAATATCCCCTTCCAAGAAATAGCCCCTCCTAGCAACTCATCACAACTCAAAGGAATTAATTCTTCTCTGTCATCCTTATTCATTATCCAGTTTTCAGATGCATAGCAAGTGATTGAAAAGACCATGGGTTGAATCATGTGCACCTTAGTCTTCAAACTGACATCCTTGCTCTTCAGTATTTTGGAGAAGTCCCTGATAGTGGCCTTGCCCAGAGCAACACATCTCCTGATCTCCTGACTGCTGGTACCAGGGTGTTGATCATAGAACCAAGTAAGAGGAAATCATTAACAGTTTAGGTGTTAATAAATAAATTTTGAAGGATGCAATTCAATTTGCAACAGTTTGCAACATAGTAGCCCAATGTATATGTGAATTTCCCTTGAAATTGCCTCATTCCCTAAGTATAATTTCTGGTTTCCTTACTCACTCTCAAACACTGTTAGGGGACAACCCAATATTGATCCTTTCATATCTCCATGAATGTTGTTGTTGTGTACCTTCGAGTAGGAACCAGCCCACAGCTGACCTCCAGTGGGTTTTCAGAGGCAGTTAATCACAGGGGAGGAGATTGCCCATCTTTCTCCCACAGAGCAACTGGTGGATTTAAACCTCATACCTTTGGGTTGGCAGCACAGCTCTTTACCATTAAGCCACCAGAGCTCCCAATCCCCATACATGTTCTTGTTGTTGTTGTTATGTGCAGTCAAGTTGCCTATGACTCATAGCAAGCCTATGTAGATAATAATGTGCATAATAGCTCTGAACCTTGGCTTATCTTGAGCCAGTTTCACTGTCTCTGACACACCTACCCCCACTACCCGTTATTGAATCAATCCATCTCATTCAGGGTCTTCCTCTCCTGCACTGTCCTCTATCTTTTAAAGCATGACATTCTTCTCCAAGGACTGGTCCCTACTGACAAAAATTCTCACTGGGCTAATTGGAAGCATCATGATAGATGGAGAATAGATTGATGTTGCTAACAATTTTAGCTTCCTCAGATTCGCAACCAACACTCTTGGCACCAGCAGTCAAGAAGTCAAAAGACAAATTGCTCTTGGGAAATCTGCTGTCAAGGACCTCTCCAAAGTGCTGAAGAGCAATGATGTCAGTCTGGAGACTAAGGTGTACCTGATGCAGGCCATGGTCGTCACAATTACTTTCTATGCTTCTGAGAGCTGGACAATAGCTAAATACAGTAGAGGAAGAATTGATATCTTTGAATTGTGGTGCTGGAGAAGAATATTTAACATACCATGGACTACCAAGAGAACAAACAGGTTTGTCTTGTAGAGAGTAAGACCAAGCTACTCTTTAGAGGCAAGGATTTTGAAGCTCCATCTCAGATCTATTTATGGACTAGAATCTTAATTATGCACAGGAAGATAATGTTTCCGGCAACAAATATTCTTTTCCAACGCCCTTGCTATTGTTGTTGTTGTTTAGTCCATCAAACACCCTTACTACTAATCAAATACTGTTTGGCCCAAGAAAACGCTGACTCCTGATGACCCCTTGTATGTCAATTGAACTGTGCTCCATCCGGTTTTCCATGGTTGATTGTCTGGAAATGGATTGACAGATTTATCTTCTCAGGCATTTACACCTCCCAGGGATTCCCTCACACCACTTGTTGTTGTGAATTGTCAGTCAATTTTGATTCATAGAAACTCTCTCACACACATTGCTATTGAGTCAGAATTGACTCATAACTGCCCCTCTGTTGCTGTAAATCACAGGGGAGGAGATTGCCCATCTTCTTCTGCATGGAGCTGCTGGTGGATTTGAACTGCCAGGGAGGGATGGCCTTTGGGTTAGCAGCACAATTCCCTAGGGTCTGCTCCAATAGCACTTCTAGTGATCCTACACGACAGAGCAAGACTGCTACATAAAGTGTCCTAGGCTGTGATCTTCTGAGGAACAAATCACCAGGTCTTTTTTTTTTTTTCCACAAAGTGACTGGTAGGTCAGTAGTCGAGTGTTTAACCACCAAGTCACCAGGGCTCCTTCTCTTGCTTTAAGGGTTGGCCAAGTAATACTTCTGCTAAATAAAATGTAAACAAAGATCTGCTGGGGTTCTGGCAGAGTTTTTATTACCCTGAACAATCACCATTCTTTCTTTTTCCTAATCTTTCTTCCTTGAATCAAAGAAACAGTGCCTGGAGCTGTAAGAATCATCTTGGGTTCATGGAGCAATGATCTGGGAAATGAAAGTCAGCCTTAAGGATAGCAGAGAGAGCTGCAACAGAGTCCTTGACACCCTTGTTGGGTCACCGCTTCAACACTGTGAGTCCCATACACAACCTATTACTAAATACACAATTAGACTAGCATTAGTGAAGTCTGTGTTATTTGCAGGTGAACATCCATCAGTTATATCAGAGTTTTTATGGGAGGCTTTATAAGTCAAGAGGTCATTGGTGTTATTATTGTTACTGATAAGGACAGGCAAGGTAGTTCCCAGGAGAACTCTTAGATAAGAGTTGGTTGATGAGATTGTGCTGGGAGTTTCAGCCTGTTCCCAGAAAACTACACTTGGGGATTTATGAAGTGAGATGATTATGAGGTCTATGGTGTCCACTAAAGCATTTGAGTGGGGGGAAAATCAGGCCCTAGGAGTTGATGGGATACCAAATGACATGTTTCAACAAACAGATACAGCTCTAGACATGTTCATCAGGCTGGGCCAAGAAATCTGGTCAACTGACTGGAAGAGACATATTGGGAAAATTTGCTGTCAAGGACATCTCCAAATCTCTAAGGAGTAATTATGTCAGAATAAAGATTAAGGTGCACTTCATCCAATTAATAGACTTTTCAATTACTTGCTATACATCTCAAAGTTAGACAATGAATAAGGATGACAGAATTGTTGCCCTTGAGTTGTGGTGTTTGGAAGAGTACTGAATATCCCACTGCTGTCAAAAGAACAAATAATTATGTCTTGGAGAAAGTGCAATTAGGGTACTCCTCTGAGGCAAGCAAGGATGGATGGTGAGTTATTTGGAGGGGCCTGTCCTTGGGAAAAAGATATCATGCTTAGTAAGGTGAAGGGTCATGAAAGAAAGGAAGAACTTCAACACAATGAATTGCCACAGTGACTGTAAAAATGGGCTCAAGTATATCAGAAATGATATGAGAATGGTACAGGACAGGGCAGGGTACAGACCTGCTGTTCTTAGGGTCATTAGGGTTTGTAGTCTACTCGGTATCTCTTAACAACAACATGGTGCCCACCAAAGAAGCCTCGGTGGCATAGTGGTTAAGCACTCAGCTACTTACCACACATTTGCCAAACGTTCTGAGGGAGAATGAGGTGGCAACCTGCTTCCATAAAGATGTATAGCCTTGAAAACAGAGCCCTTCTTCTCTGTCCTATATTGTCAGTGTGACTTGATGGCAGTGGACTGGCCTTGGTTTGGTGTGGAGTCACTAAGGTCCTGGGCAACACAGGGGAAGAATCTTTGCCTCTCTGAACCTCATTTTGTTTTGGTTTTTACTGTAAATGAGATCTCTTTCTAATTTGACTCTCCATGCTTGGCTAGGGTAGGGCAAGATCACCAGAGAGGCGGAAGAAGGAGAAAGAGAAATTTTATTGGAAGTCTGTTCCGACTCTGATAAGATGAGCACATATTAAGGGGTAAGGGAAAGGTTCCACATAAGCAGAATTATTTTTATCAAAGAGGATTTTTTTTTTCCTTCCTGCTTTGCAAGAATGCATAACAAGCGTAACTGGGTTAGTGCAAACCTAGTCACCCTCAACCCAAATATTTACATTCCAGCTGAGTTTGTCTTACCCTCCTGCTTGATGGGTCTATTCATGTGCCAGCATGTGTATGGAATGTGCCAGGGCTGAGGTAACTCAGGGCTCCTGGAGATGGTGGGTGACATAGAACCTCAGACCCCACTCTGTGGAGCCCCAGAGAGATCACAGTGCTTCTCCCTTTCTTCTCTCTTAGAGCCTCACTCTGCAAACACAAGGCTCTCAGCCAGGCCCACTTGACTTCATTCCACGGAGCCCCCATCACATGTTACAGGTGAAGGGCCTCTGCATCCTTCAGGAAGCAATACTGCCAGAGAGGTCTCTGCATGACACAAGCAGAGGGCAGGGCTTCACGGGGCTGCAGTATCATCCACACACCAGATCCCTGCTTGAGCCATTCTTCCCACTTTGCCAATCCACAGCATGAGCAGTGGACACATTCTTTTATACCTTCCTATTAAGCATCAAGGCAACTCTTACCTCTATTACTCATATATTCAGTGGTAGACTTATCCTCTTCCATTTAGGAAACTCAGATTCTATTCCTAGCCAGAACAGCTCATGGCTACTCATCTGGAGTTGAGCTTGTCTGTATAAGATATTGAAGCTTGTCCGTATAAGATATTTTAGCAGAGCTTCCAGTATGGAGAATTAGGGAGATAGGCCTGGTGATCAGCTTCTGATAAGTAGATACCAGAAACCTCAACAGATCACAACAACATATTGTTCAACAAAACTCTCAAGGCAGTGAAGGAGCTGAAATGAACCAACATGCTGATTTGAACTGCAATAAAATTTTTAAAAACAAACAAAAAAAACTCTCATATGCCAGCGATAACGAAGATGGCACATCGAACAAGATTTTGTTCTGTCATGTAGGGTTTGATGATGAATCAGCACTGATTTGAGGTCAATTAATGAAAAGCAGAAATAGCAGGTGCCAATTAAATTAAGACAGTGGGAGGAAAATAGGCAGCCCCCTCCTATAGCTACCCACAGCCTTGGAAGTGGAAAGTCTTCATTGAGTCAGAAAGTAGTGCACCAGACTTATTTTGATTTTTCTAAAAAATTACATTTGTCATAAGATAAGCCATCTAGTGCTTTAGTCCATAGCAAGTAGCAAGGCTAATCCGGAGGCAATGCATCTCCAGGAGTTTGAATACAACAGAAGCTCTTTGGGGGGGGGGAACGATTCACAGTCTCCTCCCATGTGATATACAACCTCAGAAATTCAGTGGTGGGTCACTGTGGCAGTGAGAGTGAAAATTGTAAGATACGCATCTATTACTCCAGAGATGTTAAAATATGTCTTAGAGTCACAGCAACAGAGCCATTCTTTCCCTGGAGTTGATGTTTGCAGTCATACTGGAAAGGCCAAGCATAGACACATGAAATAAATCCCAAAGCCAAGGCAATCCGGAGTTAGGAATGATGCTGTCTGGCAAGGATACATGGGACAAAAAACACAGAGAAGAGCCAGATTATTCTATGAAGGGCCAGGAAGGTTTGAAAACTAATTGAACTTATGGGAGACATGCAGGGTAATACTTTAGATGAAAGAAGAGGTGAGGGAAGGCATCATGGAAAATTTCATGAGCAAAGGTGTGGAGAGAGATATAAAGAGGAAGTGGAAGGTGGGTACAGGGCAGTAGATGCCAAGCTGACTGGTTGACTGCCTGCAGCTCTGGGCCATGGGAACATCTAGTCACTATGATAACAAAATCTCGTCAATATCATGACACTGGATGGTCTAGAGCTCTTCACACTCCAGATCGCATTTTCCCTACTGTAGCCTGGCATGCCTGCCTAGTGCAGATTGCCAACACATTTGGCTACTAATTGAAGGGTTAAAGGTTCAGGAGACAGGTCTGATGGTCTACTTCTAAAAAAACATTGAAAACCCTATGAAGTGCTGTTATTCTAGGACACACAGAGTTGGCATTGGTAGAAGTCAGCCCACGGCAAGCAGCTTGATTTTTTTTTTATTTTTTTTTTGGTTTTTTACAGCCTTAGGGACAGATCCAAGGAGCCTTGGTGGCACAGTGGTTAAGTGTTCATGTACTAGTCAACAGATCAGTATTTTGAACCCACAGCCACTCTGTGGGAGGAAGATGTGGCAATCTACTTTTGTGATGACAGCAGACTTGAAAACTCTATGGGACAGTTCCATTTTTTTTCTGATGGGCACACTTACCCAAAACCAACTCACAGGCAGTGAACTTGGCTCCTCCTTTTCCTTCTTCGCTCTCTTTTTGTAGTCCTGTGGGAGTTCCAAGGCAGTTGTAAGTTTCCATGTCATTCTAAGGGCATGCTGGTGGCCAAGTCTGTAGGAAATTTACCCAAGGGCTGTGCCTTTCTGGTGGTCTGAACCCCATTGACTCTGAGGCAGAAGAACAGGTAATGGCCTGACTGAAGGTCAGCGGTAAGTCAGTTCTGAATCAGTGGCCATGAGTGGGTATCTGTATTCTAAAGTCTAGAGCTAAAAGCAGGTGTGACTTGTCCACAAAGATGGAAAATAAGCAC
Source organism: Elephantulus edwardii (assembly GCF_000299155.1). Classification (NCBI taxonomy): domain Eukaryota; kingdom Metazoa; phylum Chordata; class Mammalia; order Macroscelidea; family Macroscelididae; genus Elephantulus; species Elephantulus edwardii. The sequence continues at coordinate 186,097 of NW_006399978.1, forward strand.
TTCATGTTTCCCAGAGCAAACCCTGCCATCAGGAATTATGTACAAGTGTATAGGAAGTGCTCCTGGGAGAGCAGGGGAGCAGGAAAAGAAGGAGCAAGGGGTCTGCTTCAGGCCAATTTCCAGCTGATGCCTGATTCCAAAAGAGCCCTGGAACAAAGCAAGTAGCACCTTTGGGTAAGGATACTGGGCTGGTACCTCACAGAGGCAATTAAGGGCTGACCCTGGAGTAGGGAAAGAAGCTATAAAGTCCTAGGCATTTTGGGTTCTCTGAGGGTAAAGTGTGTTGGTAGCTTAAGATGAGTTTTTCAAAAAGAAATGAGTAAAGACTGTTAGATTTTCATTAGATTCATACACACAGAAGCAGGGAGAAGGTGCACAGGTATAGGAAAAGTAGATCAAAGAATGTGTTGGTAGGAAGCTCTGGTGGCCTAGTGGTAAGAAACTGTGTTGCAACCCCAAAGGCACACAGTTAGAATTCACCAACTGCTCCACAGGAGAAGGATAGGTAATCTCCTTCATGTGATTTACAGGCCCTGAAATCTGCTATGGGTTGGTTCCAATCCAACAGTGCACCACCACAACAATGTACCTAGGTTATTGTGCCACATTGTTGTTGTTGTTAGATGCTATTGAGTTGAATACAACTCCTAGTGGCCCTATGAGCAATAGATCTGAACACTGCCCTGTCCCGGGCCAGCCTCATAATCAAACACTCAAACCTAGTGACTCAAGTCACTGTGTCAACTTACCTGGTTGAGGGTATTCCTCTCTTTTGTCACCCCTCCACCCTCCTACACATGATGTCTCTCTCCAAACAATAACCTCTCCTGACATCATGCCCAAATTATGTGAGACAAAGTGTCATCATCTTTCCACTCTGGCTGCACCATCTCCAAGATCTATCTGTTCTTTTGGCAGTCCATGGGATCTTTAGCACTCTGCTCTAACATCACAGTTCAAAGGCATCAATTATTCATCTGTCATTCTCAGCCATTATCCAGCTCTCAGACACAAAGCAAATGACTAAAAAGATCATGGCCTGAATCAGGTGCACTTTAGTCCTCAAATTGACATAACTTCCCAATAATTTACAGAGGTCTCTGGCTACAGTGCAATACGTCTCCTGATCTCCTGACGGGTTAGCTAAATAAATGTTAACCCAGTTACTGTTTTGGAGTAGTTTCACAGGAATAGATCAGTTGGCTTTGGGTAATTAATATGATTAATTAATTTGTTGAGGTCATAACAGTGTAGGGTAATTCCTAAACCTAATCTACTGAATAGACACGGTGCTACTCTATGAACATGCATAGATACATACAATGCACCCATGAGTGAGCAAAGAGCATCAAGTATGGGCGACAGTTGCGAGAAACTAGGAGAGAGGCCCACAGGAGAAATTACAAGGCCAAGGGGCTAGTTTGGACCCTTAGTTTCTAGAACTGGTATGAAATTAATTTCTTTTCTTGAAATCCTTCTCTGGTGGCCTAGTGGCAAGAAGCTGTACTGAAATCCTGAAGGAACGCAGTTTGAGGCCACCACCGGCTCACAGGAGAAGGATGGGCAATCTCCTTCTGTGCATTTAACCGCCTCAGAAAACCTGCTGGAGGGTCAGCTGTGAGTTGGTTCCAACTTGATGGTACACAACAACAACAACAACCACCACCTGCGGGATTTCAGTTAAAGCAGCTGTAGGAAGCAAATGGGAGTAGCCCTGGCAATGTGTGCTGCAGAGAACGCTATAGCCCTTCCTTTACAGATGAACCATCTGAAAGGCATGAGCTACAAAGCAACCAAACTCAGTTGTTTTTTAGTAGATTCAGGTCTTATGTTGTTGTTAGGTACCACTGAGTCAACTATGACTCACAGGACAGAGTAAAAGTGCCCCATAGGTTTCCAATTGTGTAACATTTACAAAAGGGGCTGCTGCAGCTTTCAGCCAGAGTGGGTGTTGGGTGTGAATCACTGACCTTTTGGTTAAAAGTCAAGTACTTTAAGCACAGCATCATCCAGGGTCCTCCTGAGAAGCAGAGGAAGTAATGAATGTCTTTATGATCACACAATTGGGAAATAGAGACAGAGGTGCTTTAGCTTCAAATAAAGCACTTTGTACTTTCCATTCAAAGAACAATTACTTCATCTTCACTACATGCAGCTACTGAGGAAAGGTTCCAATAGCTTAGCAAAAACTGGGAAAGACAGGGTCATCACGGAACTGTAAGCTTTGCTTTCAACTATGTTTTTTGTTCCATTTGTTCTCTATAAAATATTTTTAAAGCATAATAAAATGCCATCATAAATAAAAGATAAAATTATTAAAAATGTACTTACAAGGTTTGAGCTTTCCTTGAGCTTAAGAGATGCTGAGCGAGTTCGGCCCTTTTGATTTTCTGACTCTAGCGCCTCACACATTTCATTGTAGTATTTTGCTTTGTCATTCCGAGC
>NW_006399978.1:190557-191115 GCF_000299155.1 Elephantulus edwardii
AATCTCTGTAAATTTTCATTGACATTAATAATAAGCACATAACAACAACAACAACACTTACAAGGTAGACTATATAATATGTGATAACATTCCTAGTATTTAAGACCTATGAAAAACTATCTGAGAAGACCAACAAGTTGATTTTTTTAATTAATTTTATGAACATTTACAGAGATTTTGGATTTCTATGCATTCATTGTTGCACAAATTGATTTTTTAAATGTGCATGACCTGTGAACTGTAATTCACAGGAAAAAAATATGTAAATGATCTTAAACAATGGGAACTTTGGTCTAACTCAAAGAAAATGAAAATGTAACAACACTAGAGTATTACTTCTAACCTATCAGCTTGACAAAATCCCAAGTGTCACAGCATATATAGTTGACAAGATGTTATGAAATAAGCATTTTCCGTACTGTTGACAAAATGGAAAATGGTACAAATGCTTTGGAGGAAAATTTGGCATTATTGACTTAGTAAGCCCCCTTCTAGGAATTTATTCTAAACCTGTTGTTTGTTGCTGTTATGTGCCGTCGAGTCACCTGCGACTCATAG
>NW_006399978.1:191885-196827 GCF_000299155.1 Elephantulus edwardii
TCCTGATGCCACACTTCCCATGCAGCCCAGCCTCTCAGATAATCTGTTCTGCATATAGGTATGGAGATAGGACAAATCCCTGATGTACACCCTTCCCAATTTGTCTGAACAATGACATCCACTAAATGCAGCACCATTTGTAATTGGAAAACTATGGAAAAGGACAACTGTGAGTTAAAAGGAGACATTAAACTATTGAGTTTCTGTTGATGGGAACTGAAAATTTGGTAGTGTTTTTCTGATGGTTGCACATGATAGCTATAATTGCATTGAGTGAACTGTACAAGTGAACATCATGATGATGTTATGTTAGATGATCATGTTAGATTCACATATGGAATATTTTACACCTATGAATGAAAAAGAGTCTGTGTGAACCACGAGCTCATTGACCTTGAGAACTGGATGGTGTCTGGTTATTACTACTGATCATTTGGATCAAGGCCATAAAGGATGGATCTTGATCGGATGGGAGAAGAAAGTAGAATAAAATGTAAAAACGAAAGCCAAGAAAATGTTGTATTACTTGAGAGTAGAGGAAGCTCCCCAAGACTATTTCCTTGAGATATTCTTTAAATCTGGAACTGAAGTTCACCTTTCAGTTAAATAACAAATCGGCACACAAAATGAAGAATGACACCTGAAAGTATTGTGTTTACTTAAAAAAAAACCCACTCACCCAAAAATCTGTATTAAACCAGTCAAAAATAACTTAAGACAAAAGCACCATGAGACGATAAGGAAACAGGGGAGCCAGATTAATTAAAACAAAACAACCAGAACAGAAACTGTGAGAAAGCTCACACATTGGGGTGAATGTAGCTGATGTCACTGAGCAATTATAAATAATGTTGGATGGGAACCTAATTTGCTGTATAAACTTTCACTGTAAATGCACAAAACATTTTTTTTCCAAAACATTATTTTAGAAGAGAAAAGAAATGAGGAAGTCTTAATATGAGGCAATAAAGTTGTTTTCTATACGTGTTAAATGAAAAAAGCAAGATAAAGAACAGTGTATATCAGAAGATGCCTTTTGTATAAGAAAGGGGAAAATACACAAGCATGGATAGATATTTACTTATATTATTTTTAAATGAAAGAATAAATTAAAGCCATTACCTATAGTGGATAGGAAAAAAAAGTAGAAGGGGATGGGTTGGAAAGTCATTAGAGACGGTTCTTAGAATAGAGCATCCCAGGGGAAGGTAGACGGACAGCCATTGAGAGACTGTCAGTGCTGGGCTGGACTCAGTTGGAGCTGATTTATACTAGCTTACAAGAGATATTATTTTGCAGTAAAAAAGAGGAATTTTGCAAGCTTGTTGCTGAACTATTGGTAGCATGATATTAGCCATGATAGAGGTACTTACATGGTGGAAATCGGCAAACACAACAAACCAGGACTTTGTTTTGGAAAGCCAGTATACTGGTATATCACTTGTACATTGTTCAAATGTACAATAAAAATGAATCAAACCTAGATCAGAATATTGAGAAAACTCATCCCTCCTCCAAAAAAAGCAAAGCCTCCGTAGTGGAGTGGACCTGGGAGGAAGGATTGTAAAACAATGAAAGAATTTTTCTTTTACTTTTCCAAGATGGGAGTGTACTGAGGGGGAGGGTTGGGAGGGGAGAAAAGCGCAACAATGAATTAATGGAAATCCAAAATCTCTGTAAATTTTCATTGACATTAATAATAACAAAAATTTTTTTAAAAATGAAAATTTCAACAAGAAAAAAAATGTTCGTCTTCCATCCAAATCCAAATTCTGGGTTCTAAGTCAGTCTTTAGTTTGTTTGGCTCCACAGTCAACAGTCTTGGGACCAGCAGCCAGGAAATTAAAAGGCGCATTGCCATGGGAAAGTCTGCTGTTAAGGACCTCTCCAAAGTACTGAAGAGCAATGGTGTCTCTCTGGAGACTAAGGTGCGCCTGATACAGGCCATGGTCTTCGCAATCACTTGTTATGCATCAGAGAGTTGGACAATGACCAAGGAGGATAGAGGGAGAATTGATGCCTTTGAGCTGTGGTGCTGGAGAAGAGTATTGAGAATATCATGGACTGCTAGGAAAACAAACAGATTTGTCCTGGAAAGGGTTAAACTGGGTGGCTCCTTGGAGGCAAGGATTCTGAGGCTCCATCTAACATACTTTGGACATGTTGTGAGGAGAGACCGGTCCTTGGAGAAGGACATCAGGCTTGGGAGGGTGGAGGGACGGCGCAGGAGGGGAAGGACCTCTATGAGGTGGATTGATTCAGTGACTGGGATAATTGGGATGGGAGTGTCAGAGACAGTGTGATTGGCACAGGACAGAGCAGAGTTTAGGGCTGTTGTACATAGGGTCGCTATGAGTCGCAAGCGACTCAACGGCACATAACAACAAGAAGTCAGTCTTCATATGTAGTACATCAATTGAAGGAAAGCTAATTCCTAGTAATATCTTCTATACCTACAATTAAAAAAGTATAGACTGTCATTATTGCCCTAGTCCTTTTCCAAAGGAATCTCTAGCACGTACTTATATAAGAATACACCAGGGAAAGGGGAACACTTAAACATTTCCAAGATTATTAAACACAAGGTTTAAGTTGACATTGAAATCTGCAGTCTATCTTTATGGACTGTTTCCAAAGGTAACACAAAATTAATGGAGTCCCAGCTACACCAATCCCCTCTTTTCTGTCAGTTTACCACACACACTGTTGTGGCTGGCATGTTGGTGTGGTAGGAGAAGCTATGCCTCTGCTATTTTAAACGCCTAGAGTCACCGTGGTGAAAAGGTTTCAGAAGAACTGGCTCTATCCAGTTCAGAGTGGGTCCACTGGGCCCACAGACCCACCTAGTGGTCATTCCCTAGGTCCCTAAATACATAATTGGAAAACTCGCTGGAGTTAGTTTAGTTCATTCCAGCTCAACAGTACACAACCACAACCCTATCTCACTAACACAACACACAATTAACTCCAAAATGGGATCATAACCACAGTCGCAGAGGCTAAATTTTACAGTGTATCGCAACATAGACAGAGATCAGCTGGCCTAGTGGACAGAAAGTGATGCTACCAAGCCAAAGGTGGGTGACTTTTAATCTGGGGCCCTCGGGCCTGTCTTTCATTGTTTTTGTTCAGACATTCCTCTAGGTTGTATAGCCCTGGTGTACAAGTTGCCGTACCACGGTCACTTGTGGTGGCTGTGAGGCTGGACACTGTGAAACTGATGTGTCAAATGCATTAATGGTTGGCTACCCAATGCGGATAGAGAGCGGGGTGGATCTCCCCGATTCAAACAAGCTTGGAAGGAGGAGTGGCATCCACTTCCGTAATAGCTTGCCTCCAGAAACCCTATGAACATGGAGAGAGGATGAAAAACACCCAAGCGTCAAGGACTCTCCTTCATAGGGTCGCTATGCGATGGCACTTAACAACAACTACAACATCACAACAAGAAGGCAGTGGCTGCAGGGGTTACGCTAAGTAATTCACTTCACACATCACACCAAGTGACCCTGCAGTCAAGCTATTGCACCTAAACTGGGAAAAGTTAGGGGGTGAAATAGTCTCAGTGACCCCAGGGATAGCTCTAATGCTGGAAGGCTCTTTTGGATGGAACTAGGACCATCCTGAGTTTCAATAAGAAATAAGATCTGGCAGATCCAACAACAAACTTTGTAAGACTGAACATACGCAGGAAGAGAGGACCTAGCAAGACATGAGCAGGGAGCTTACACGCAGTGTTACCCGATATTGTTTCACCAGCACACTACTTACTTCAGCTTATTTACAGCTTGATGAGTCTCTCTACAGCCATCTGGAAGGAATAGAAGCCTAAATTCGGTTCAAGGATAGTCGACTTGTTATGGTGGTACAACAATCCTGAGTGATGACAGCCTAGGAAGATGATGGAGAGGGAAATGCTGCCAGTGGGCAGAACTTTGGGGGTACACCTGGCCTGCAATTTAACAATTTAAGGATGAGTGTTTGGGTCACATCAATAAGTAAGCCACAGAGATCAGAAGTTTCTTTTCTTTGTTCATCATTATTAATAGTATTAAATTAATATTAAACAATATATATCAGAATTTGACAATTTAACTTGTATTAATCAGAACTGGCTTTGACAAGCACTGTGGCATTTGGACAAGAACAAACTGGGAGGAGGGTACAGAGAATAGTGCAACAATGAATGAGTGGAAGCCCAAAATCTCTGTAAATGTTTATGAAAATTAATAAAATATAATTTAAAAAAAAAAACTTGTATCACGTGTACAATTTGATATTAATTATATTACTCATATTGTGTTACTATCTCCAACAGCCATTGGCAAATTTTCCATCACCAGGGTAGCAGAGGTTTTGAAATGAAGAGCAGATAAGAAAAGGAAACACTGATTAATGACTTAATAGGCCTGCAGCAGTTGCAGTCACGAGTGTTCTGGGTCTTCCTGCTCACCTTCCTTATCTGAATTCTTCAAGGAAAAAAGGGCTCTGGAATCCTGGAGCTTCTTAGTGGAGCACTTGGTGCATGCAGCGGACACTAATATATGCTGTTCACAACACCCCGCAGAAACCTCGCTCTGGTTTCTGGAGTGCTACTAGAAGTCAGAGTCCAGCCGCCAGCCTTCTCTGAGAAATCCTGCAGCTGAAGGAAATCACCTTCACCAAGGTCATGCACCCTTCCTGGGCAATCCACAGCTAATAACTGATCAGGATAGGGCTATAAAGACCATAGCATGTTGCCTCTCAGGACAGTTCTAAAGAACTATTCCATTAGAGTTGCCTCTGGGATCATCAAGATTACACCACCTCGTAACTTTTCCCTGGGTCCAACACTGTCACAGCTTTTAATTCCAAAAATACTCCCTAATAAATCAACCGAATGTGGAAACTACAGAACAATTTCACTGATTTCACATGCAAGCAAGATTTTACTGAAAATTAT
>NW_006399978.1:197972-209407 GCF_000299155.1 Elephantulus edwardii
ACGGCACATAACAACACATAACAACAAATAAATCCCCAGTGCTGATATTTAGGACTCTGTCTTCAGCAAAAGTGCCTAGAAGCACCAACAGCCATTAGCAACAAAAGTCCCAAGACCTCACATTGCAGGTTCTAAACATCGCTTCCCATTAAATGTCAGGCACTCGTAGGGAGAGTGGCTGATTCCAGAGGCAGAAACTAAGCAAGAATAGTCTGAGCCTCTTGAGGTACAAAGCAAGAAAATCATCCAAGACCTCCACGCTGTGTCAAGAGTGGACAGGAGCCAACTCTAAGGGAGTCTCACTGAAAACAACTGGAGCAAGAGCAATTTCAAATTCGAGAGTAATTTCTGCTATAAATGGAAACACCCCAATTAAAAAGGTAAGATACAAAAAAAGGGATTAATGAGAAATTAATTACATTAACTAGAATTAATGTTATAAAAGAAAAAATATATGAATAATTGAATAAAAACCATATATTACTTGTAAATTTTCACTCAAATAGGAAGAAAACAAAGACCTCAAATATATAAAATTCCATAAATATATTAAGAGACAATGTTTTCTATATATAGCACATGTTGTTGTAATGTGCGATCAATTGCAACTCATAACAACCCTAAGCTCTGAACTCTGCTCAATCCTGAGCCAATCTCACTGACTCTGAGACACCTACCCCGTTACCCCAGTTATTATGTCACTCCATCTCACCCAGGGTCTTCCTCTCCTGCGCTGTCCTTCCACCTTTCCAAGCATGACGTCCTTCTCCAAGGACAGGACCCTCCTGGCCATGTGCCCAAAGTACATGAGATGGAGCTTTAAAATCCTTGCCTCCAAGGGTCAGCCTGGTTTCATCCTCTTCAGGATGTATCTGTTTGCTCTCTTAGCAATGTATGGTATGTTCAATACTCTTTCTTCTCCAGCACCACAACTCAAGGGATAGATTTTTCTTCTATCGTCCTTATTCATTGTCCAGGACTCCGATGCATAGCAAGTAATTGAGAAGACCATGACTTGTATCAGGTACACCTTAGTCTCCAGACTGACATCATTTTTTCTCAGTACTCTGGTGATGTCCCTGACAGCAGATTTTTCCAGTGCAATTCGTCTTTTTATTTCCTGGCTACTGGTACCAACCAAGACTGTGGGTTGTGGAAACAAGCAAGTTAAAGCTGTTAAAAATCTCAATCTCTTCTCCATCTGTCATGATGCTGCCAATTGGTCCAGTGGTGAGAATCTGTTTTTGAGCTTCAATCCATATTAAAAGCTGCAGTTCTTGACCTTCTGCAGCAAATGTTACAGGTACTCCTCTGTTTCAGCAAGCAAGGTTGTGTCATCTGCATAGTGGTGGTTGTTGATGAGTCTTCTTCAATCCTGATGCCACATTCCACCTCTTAAAGTTCAGCCTCTCAAATTATCTATTCCACATATAAACTGAAAAAGGTATGATGATAGGAAGCATCCCTGATGTGCACCTTTTCTTATTTTGAACCATGCACTGTTTCCTTGCTTTGTTCTGGAGACTACTTCCCGGTTGAAGTATAAATTTCACATAAGTACAATTAAGTATTCTAGGGTTTCCATTATTCTCAAAGCAAAGAATATCAGAAGAATGTCTATCTGTGCTTCATTGACTATGCAAAGGCTTTTGGCTGTGTGGATCACAACAAGCTGTTGCTGACTCTGAGAAGAATGGGAATCCCAGAACACTTGATTGTGCTAATGCGAAACCTATACTTGGACCAAGAGACAGTCGTCAGAACAGAGTAAGGAGACACTTCATGGTTCAAAATCAAGAAGGGTGTCCATCAGGGATGTATTCTGTCTCCATACCTTTTTCATCTGTATTCAGAACAGATCATCCAAGACACTGGGCTGTACAAGGAGGAATGTGGCATCAAGATTGGTGGAAGAATCATCAACAACCTGCGTTATGCAGATGATACAACCCTGCTTGCTGAAACTGAGGAGGACCTGAAGCGCTTGCTGCAGAAGGTCAAAGACTGCAGCATCCTATATGGACTGAAGCTCAACATCAAGAAAACAAAGATTCTCACACTGGGCCAATTGGCAGCATCAGTATGGATGGTGAAGAGGTGGAGATAGTTAACAGGTTTAGTTTACTTGGCTCCACCCTCAGCACTCTTGGTAATGGCAGCCAGGAAATCAAGAGACAAATTGCATTGGGAAAGTCAGCTGCGAGGGACCTCTCAAGAGTACTGAAGAGCAACGACGTCAGGATGGAGACTAAGGTGCACCTGATCCAGGCTATAGTCTTTGCAATTACATGCTAGGCATCAGAAAGTTGGACAGTGAATAGGGTAGACAGAAAGGGATTTGATGCCTTTGAGCTGTGGTGCTATACCATGGACTGCTAGGAGAACAAACAAGTTTGTCCTAGAGAAGGTAAAGCCGGAATGCTCCTTGGAGTCAAGGATTCTGAAACTTCATCTGACATACATTGGGCATGTTGCAAGGAGGGACTGGTCCTTGGAGAGGGACATCATGTTTGGCAGAGTGGAAAGTGGCGAAGGAGAGGAAGACCTTCGAAGGAAGATGAGATGGATCGATTCTGTGACTAGAGTGGTGGGAATGAGTCTGAGATGGCTAGGTTGGGCACAGGATAGAATGGCATTTAGAGCTCTTGTACATAGGGTCGCTATGAGTAGCAAGCGACTAGATGGCACATAACAACAACAACAACAGCAAGCCACAATTTGTTGTAACCCACACTGTGAAATGCCTTTGCATAGTCAATGAAACACAGATAGACATTCCTCTGGTATTATCTACATTCAGCTAAGATCTATCTAACATTGACTATAATGTCTCTAGTGCCATGTCCTCTTCTAAACCCTGTTTGCAAACCTGGCAGTTCTTTTTCGATGTATTGCATATTTTTAATATGTCATATTCAGATAGAGAGCTCTGGTGGTTTATTGGTAAGAATATGCTATGCAATTCCAAAGGCACACAGTTCGAATGTGTCAGCTGCTCCATGGGAAAAAGATGGGCAATCTCCTCCAGTGTGATTGAAAACCCTGAAACTTCTGAAAACCCTCTGGAGGATCAGCTATGGGTTGGTTCCAACTAGATAGTACTCAACAACAAAAAAAATAGAGTTAAGTGTTTATAACATGCACATAAGTATTTATCTAATTACACACATAGACCTACAAATGTATATATTCTTATGTGTACATATAATAGGAAATTCTCGACAATTTCTTCAGGCACACCATCAGGAAAGATTGATATCTTGAAAAAGACATCATGGTTTTTAAATGTAGAGGCGGCAGAGGGAAAGGAGGCTGTCAGGGAGATGGACTGACACAATGTCTGAAACAGTAAACTGAAACTTAGCAACAATCACAAAGATGGCACCGGACCAGGGAGTGCTTCATTCTGTTGTACTTAAAATAATAATGAGCTGGCACTGACTTGACGGCAACAAACAACAGTCACTCCTTTCAACATTAAAAAAAACCCAAAACAAAACCCCAAAACATACAAAGGTCCTCACCACGACATTATGATAGATGGAGCAAGGATTAAAACTGTCAATTACTTCATCTTGGTTAGATCAACAATAAAAACACCCTTGATACCAGCAGTTAGAAAATCAGGAGAAATATTTAATTGGGCAAATAGGCTGTCAGGAATCTCTCCAAGATGATTAAGAGCAATGCTATCACTTTAAAAAGTAAGGTTCACCTGATTCAGACCATAGTCTTCTCCATCACCTGCTACATACACATCAGAGAACTGAAAAAATGAATAAGGATGACAGAAGAAGAATTGATGCCTTTTAATTGTAGGGTTGGAGTAGAGTTCTGAATATCCCATGAAATGCCAAAAGAACAAACAAATATGTCCTGGGAAAAGTAGAGCCATAGTGCCCCTTAGAAGCAAAGATGTCAAAGCTTCATCTCTCATACTTTGGACAAGTAGCGAGGTGAAGCTATTCCTTGGAAAGGGTCATCATGCTTAGAAATATGGTGGGTCAGTGAAGGAGAGGAAGACCTTTAACAAGATGAACTGATACAGTAACTTCAGCAGTGGACTCTGTGTGTCAGAGATGATGGCACAGGATAGGACAGGGTTCAGGCCAGCTGTTCATACAGTCACTATGAGTCATATTTGATGGCACCTAACAACAAACAGCAACAACTGCCATAGACACTTTAAGGGCTGCACAAATCAAATAAAAAATAGAGAAAATTTAATAATAATTCTTGCATCTGGACTTTGATGTAGAAACACTATTTCAGGGTAAAAATAGGGAGTGAGTATGTGTGTAACCAGGTACTGAGGAAAAGTTTTTTTTAGAGCAAAATGTCAGATAATAATCATAGAGCAACAGAATGAAAAAAATTATCATTCTATATGCAACTCCTAGTGAAATATTAAATCTAAACAATGGTCAGAAATAATTAAAAGACCAATGAAGATCTTTGCATTGGATGGTTTTGACTGACAACCCTTTGCTGAACCTATGCTGAATCTTATCATTCTCCACAGTAACATTTTTTAAATTTATCTTCATTAAATTACAGAAAACCTATAAACTGCCTTCACTCAGCATTAGTGCAGTCCCCACAATAACAAGGTGATGTCTGAATGGATGATACAATGATTGTGGGAGAAATCCTCCTGGAATTGTACTGTAACACACACCTTGCCACACCCAAGTGCTTCACTTGAAGATTACATTGAACTGAGGACTCAGGAGAAGAGAGGACAACGATGTCACTTGAGTGGGTGGTCCCAAGAGAGGCTCCTCTGTCCTGTCCCCTTCCAGGGGGCAGTGAGACTGACCTAGAATAAGAAGTCTTCTTTCTGGTATCTCCCCTAACCTGTTTTGTCCATCTAAGGCAAGGAGACGTTGCCTAGCAACTGGAAAAGGCCAATGACGTCCTTGGAATATTCTGTTCCAGTGGCGTGATATTTAACTCTGGTTGATCATTATTAGCACAGAGGCTGGAGAGGCAGCAGTTCACCTTAAGGAAAAATGAGTTATATAAATAGCCAAGGGGCAGAAGGGAGATTTGTAGTGTGGCTTGGGGAAGAGTTCTGGTTGGTACCAGATTTTTCAGTCATCAGACTGGGACCAGATTTTTCAGTCCTCAAAAAGAACATTTCTTTCTAAGTCCAAAAGACTCCTTGGACAGGTGGACAATAAGTGTTAAGAAAACCCTTTGAAATATGAGCCACTCCATTTGCTTTCTAATCTGTAAACCTGCAATGCAAATGTGATATTTGCTGGCATGCTTCCTTTGACATCCATAGCCTTTATACTTTGTAAGTATTTAAGCCACTGCCAAATAATATCATCCAGGTAACTATGATATAGAACACTAATGGGCTTTCTGTGTTGTTCCCCCCCCCCCAGAAGAATGTGTTAATAATTTACATTTTAACTAAGAGTTACTGTTGACACAGTGGACGAAAGACGAAAGACTTTTCAAAGATCCATTTCTATCACTAGGTAAATAATCCTAGATAAGCTTTTGCTTACCCTGAGACTCAAGTATCTTGGAAACTTTAAAGTATGCTCTTGGGAAAATTAGTTTGGTAGCTCTCCTCCCATAGTTAACTGGGGAAAGGGGGGGAAAGAACTCCAGAATGAAAAACGCTTGTTCACACAAAAAGAACTTGAGGTGCTTTCAAAAACCTTATGGTTCTAGACTCAAGAGAGAGCATGCTCCTTTTTGATGAAGGCTTTGGGATAAGCCATAAAGACTTCTCCAACTTTGCAAATTAGAATTCCTATAGCCAGGGCGAGCAGAAAAATGACCCTTCATTCCATACTCTAGAGAACAACTGTGAAGATTTTGGTATTGTTGTTGTTGATTGCCATCGAGTAGAGCACGACTCACAGCAACCCTAAGACTAAAAGACCGGAAGCCTTTCTATATCTATCGACATTTTGTTCTTTTGATAAAGTTGTGGTTCTTGTGTTCAAGTATGCTGCATTTATCTCATCTAAGCCTTGTGTATGATGTTGACATGCCGCTGATTGTGTTAGATATATCTATGTCTATAGATACACAGCTGGTATTGCTATGCATTATTTGGCTCATTGCTAACCAAAAAGTCCACAGTTTGAATTTACCAGTGACACCAGGGGAGAAAGATGAAGCAGTCTCCTTCCATAATGATTTACAGCCTTAGACACTCTGTGGAGGGTTACTCTGAGTTGAAATCGACTCAGCAACAGTAGGACTCTTTTCTTGCCTCTCTCCTCTCCTCTCCTCTCCTCTCTTCTCCTCTCCTCTCCTGTCTCTCCTCTCTTCTCCTCTCCTCTCCTCCCCTCTCCTTCCCCCTCCTCCCCATCTATTGAGAGTATTGAGAGATATCTACATATATATGTCTACCTATGGATCTTTGATGATGTACTCTGTAGATTATTTTACTGCTAATCAAAGGAGATGATGCCTCTCTGGTGGTTCCAATCCACATGCAGGAGAAAGATAAGCAATCACCTCCTGTGTTATTTATATCTCTGAAACCTGCTGCAAAGTCAGCCATGAGTCAGTTCTCATCGAAGACAGTAAGAATGAGAAGGAAATATCTACCTATATCTGTACGCATACACATGATGAGGGGATAGTGTATGTATGTAGAAAATGAATTTCAGAGCTCTGGTGACCTAGTGGCAAGAAGCTGAGCTGCAATTCTGAAGGCACACAGTTAGAGGTTACCAGCTGCTCCGTGGAGTAGGATGGGCAGTATCCTCCAGTGGGATTGACTGACTCTGAAAACCCACTGGAGGGTCAGCTATGGGTCAGTTCCAGCTTGATGGTAAACAACTGCAACAACCTAGAAGTCTACCAGGTGCATGGATCATCAATTGTTTAGTCTTCTCTAATTCACAATCTTTCTAAAGCTTTGTTGTTTGAAACAGCTTGCTGTGTTAGAATAATAAGATGTTTACACTGAGTCAATTGGCAACACCGTGATAGATGGGGAAAAGATTGAGGCTGATAACAATTTCAGCTTGCTCAGCTCCACAACCAACATTCTTGGCACCAGCAGTCAGGAAATCAAAAGATGAATTGCATTAGGGAAATCTGCTGTCAGGGACCTCTCCAAAGTGCTAAAGAGCATGAATGTTAGTCTAGAGACTGAGGTGTACCTGATTCAGGCCATGGTATTCACAATTACTTGCTATGCATCAGAAAGCTGGACAATGACTAAGGATGTCAGAAGAAGAATCAATGTCTTTGAGTTGTGGTTCTGGAGAAGAGTCTTGAACATATGATGGACAACCAAGAAAACAAATAGGTCTGTCTTGGAGAGGGTGAAACCAAGTTTATCCTTGGAGGCAAGGACTTTGAAGCTCTCTTTCACATACTTTGGGCACATGGTCAGCAGGAACCAGTCCAGTCATTGGAGAACAGTTTTCTCCCTCATCTGTTCCAATGCAGTATACATTATTGAACCCATCTTTCTCAGTCTTCCCCCAACCCCGAGGTCAGTCCTGTTTTACAACAGTGGCACCATGCAGTATTTGTCCTTCTGTGACTGAGATATTTCACTCAACATAATGTCCTCCAGGGTCATCCATTTTGAATAATATTGCTTAAGTTCCTTGTTTTTCAATGCAGCATAGTCTTCCATTGTGTGAATATACCAGAGCTTCTCTATCCATTCGTTTGTTGATGGGCACGTAGGCTGTTTCCAACTCCTTGCTATTGTGAACAAAGCCGCGATAAACACAGGTGTTCATGATTGCCAGACTTTTTAATATATTGCCACTGGCTAGGTTTGGACTGCCACCTTTCAGTGGGTAACTGAGAGTAAACCCTTTGCGTTGTCCAAGTTGTGTAAGGTAGAAGTCTAAAAAAATCAGTTTAGACTCTGATGTCCACTGCCATAACAACTCTCCATGCATGACCAAGCCCTAGCTGGGAAAGCTTCTGATCGTAGGCCTTGGGACTGGAGCTCAGTTCAAGTCTTTATATGGAATTTTAGGCTAGATCTTGTGAGCCTGTGATGGTCTGGTATGTGGGGGAAACATGGACAGTGACCCTGTAAAGGAGGAACATCACTCAGATCTCTTCAAACACTTGTCCACCCTTTTCTCCAGGCAGGTATTGGCTCCCTTCTGAGTGAAATCCTGGCCTTTCTGCGGTGTTTCTCTGGGATGATGAGAAGTAGCTTGTAGCCAATGGCTGCAACTACAGTTACCTGTTCTCTAAACTAACAAAGATTTGGCCTCTCCGCATTTTGGAACCATTGTCAGTCAGAAAGGCCAACAGAGTTCTGACCTGAAACAAGAATGAGGAAAGCAGGGCCTGTGAGGATGGCCTTTTGTCCCTTAACCTGGGTCATGGAGCTTTGATCTCACGCTTTCTCAGTCTCTGGATTTCAGTAGGGACAGGAGTGACTAGTCACCATACAGTGGGGCCCCTCCGTGCATTCACTGCTTGGCACCCACGGTTCAGGAGCGGGGTTCCCAGCAGCTTTCCCTCACACTTCAGCCTGGGCTTCCTAAGTCCCACAAAGCCCACTCTCTTTAACCACAAGCAGCCTCTGCCAGCAGTGAGGCAATGATTCTCCAGTCACCAGGCGCGTTTGTGCAGCAAGGAGGGCAGAGGTGACCGGACCTCTGGGGTTCGGACCCAGTGGACCCCTGGGAACATCTCTGACTCCAGGAGAACAATTCTGAGAAGCAGCCATTTACCCACAGGGAGCAAGTGTTCCTGTGGGAGAGCAGGTGACCGCCTGGGAGGGACTGGCCACCCTACCATGTGAGCACAAGGCCATGGCCATCTCCTTTTCAGGCCCCTGCTGACCTCGATCCATGGTCCACGGTGGGAATCCTGAGGAACAGGATCTGAAGTCTTGGGGTGAAGGCCTCTGTAAACCACACGCCTGGGTCGGATTCAAGCTCACTAACTCACCTGGGATCAGGCTTACCGCCCTGGTTCTCACACACTGGAATGGAGAAGTTCTGGTTTAGTCCCAAGGGGACAGCCTAAACTCTCTCTAAATACACCTACTCAGGTGGAGGAGGCTGTGGTGGCTGGTTTTGTGTCCCATGGAGTCCTTTTGGAAAGAGGAGAAGGTGAGGGAAGGACTTGGTCTGGGGAAGCCCTCCGGGACCCCAAGCTGTCTGTAGATCCTAACCTGTTTCCACACCTGTCCCAGACTAGCCCTGCTTCCCTGTGGGTGTCAATAGGCCCACACACCTACCTATAATGGGGAGATAGAGGCCAAAGCTATCCCATGACCTAATCCCACCAATCAGAATACACAGAAAGACCATAAAACCTCCTGCAGCCACCACCAATTATGGACTGAACAATGGCCTCAAGTGATGTCCATGTCTTCATTCCAGGAAAATTAACATATGTCACCTGACATAACAGTAAAGTATTTTTAACTGTAATTTAAATTAGGGTTCTTAAGAAGAGGAGATTGTTCTGGATTATCCAGGTGGTTCCTAAATGCAATCACATGAATCCCTGAAAGAGGGAGGAAGAGGAAGATGGGGTCCATACAGAGGAGATGGCGATGGGACCAGAGAGGCTGAAGATTAAAGGGATGCATCCGTAAGCCAAGGATTGCCAGGGTCAAGGGACAAGGGGACAAGGCAGAGTTCTTTCTGCGAGCTTTTAGAGGGAGCACGGCCCTGCCAACACTTCATTTTGGACTGCTGGCATCTAGAATTGTAAGAGAATGAATGTTGTTAACACATATGGTGTAATAGCCATAGGAAACAAGGGTTCTAATGCAAGTCCTACAGACCCTTAGCCAGGACAGTTTAGCCCACACAGAGGACACCATGCAAGCTGCAGCCCAGAAGACAGTTCCCACCAGCTGTTCCATCATGGCCAGTGTCAGCCTCCTGACCTACTAGCCCCAAACATTGTCCCCTTGTCTGTTGAACCAGCAGGAGCTCTGGCTGCATAAGTGGTAAAGAATTGCGGTAGTTTCCAAACATAGCACTTCTCTGGTAGTTCAAATCTACCAGCAGCTCCACAGGAGAAAGATGGGAAATTTCCCATCTCTGAAGTAGAAAATCAGCTATGAGTCAGTTCTGGCTCTATAGGTATGAGAATGAATGAAAACTGAACCTGAGAAAGAAAAACAAAGTAAAGTGGCTTTTAAGAGGATCGCCAAGTGCAACAATGAATGAATGGAAAGAAAGAGAAAAAAAAAAAAGAATAGACAAGCCTAAAATAATGACACCTGTGAAGAATGTGCTCCTCAGAATAATGCACTGTACAAACCCAAAAGGACAGCATTTGTTCAGTACTAACGGTTACATACTAAGGGTTACGAAGGGAAGGGAAAAAAGACAAATCGAAAAATAGTATCCAGGGAAGAACAAATAAATGTTGACACATTACAGGGATAGCAAATAGTGAAACAGAATAATTTGTATATAAATTATTTATTGAGAAACTTAATATATAAACATTCACCTAAAGGAGAATAAGAACTTACTTTAGAAACTAAACATACAAATTGTAGATTATAGTAGTTTTATGCTTTGTTAGATTTCATTTTATCCACTTTCAAATGTTTGCAAAATGTTATATGACAAAAAAATATATAGAAAAAGTTAAATTCCCACAAAGAAATAATGTGCAGCGCTCAGGAGTAATGATTTAAAAAAATACTACATAATATGGCAGAGATTGGAGAGCCTTACGCGGAGTGAACTCAGCTCCATAAGAAGAAATACTGCAGAAGATCATGATTATAAAAATAGAAGGATAATTGGCAAGAAGTGTATGAAAGTCCAAAGGAGGAAAAGGAGAGAGCAAGGGGGCTGAGAGAGGACAGTGGGATGCCAAGGGTCACAGAGTTTGGAGGGCAGAGGGAGGGGGTGAAGAAATTAGGAGAGATCTAGTGGAGATTTGTGAAGACTACATAATAGTAGGCATAGATCAATATTGATTTTCTAAAATACAATGCATGGAATTGATTATATGCAACACATTGTGAATGAAGAAATGTGTGAAATACAATAATAATTTGTATGGAAACTAATAAAAAATATTTTTTAAGTTAAAAAAAAGAGGGAGAAAAGTTCAACAATGAATGAATGGAAATTCAAAATCTCTGTAAATGTTCGTTAAAATTATTAAAATAAAATTAGACATGTCAGATAAGAGACTTATATCTAGAATTTATAAAATACTTGAGCACCACAACAAGATAAAGGTAAATAATCCAATAAAAGAATGGGCACAGGATATAAACAGACACTTCACCGAAGAAGACATTTAGATGGCCAACAAGCACATGAAGAAATGTTAAAAATCCTTAGCTCTAAGAGAGATGCAAATCAAGACAACTATGAGATATCATCTCACTCCAGTAAGAGTAGCAAAATTTAACAGAACAGCAAGCAACAAATGCTGGTGAGGTTGTGGAGAGACTGGAACCCTTATTCACTGTTGGTGGGAGTGTAAAA
>NW_006399978.1:210152-228827 GCF_000299155.1 Elephantulus edwardii
AAAGAGGATCTGCATTCATTTGTAGTACACAGGCCCAGAACTTGTCACTCACCTAACACTTTGTTGTCAAGTTGATACCTACTCAAGGTAACCCTCTATCAGGTTTGTGAGGCTGTAAATCACAATGAGAGAAACTCAGAACTACTGGTGAATTCAAAGTACTGGAGACACACGGCCTTTAAGACACGCATCTCATTACAGATTATGCCACCAGAACTCCAAATCATAAGGCTGAACAACACAGGGGGCCCTGGGTTAGTGTTTAGTCTCCTAGACCTGTCATAACAAGATGCCACAAAATGAGTAGCTTAAAGGAACAGAAGTTTTTGTTACACACTTCTGATGCTCCACTGTTCAAACTCAGGGTATTGCATACTCCCTCACTCTCTATGGGCTTTTGGGGGAAAGATTCCCCCTTGTCTTTTCTGGCTTCTGAAACTCCAGGTGTTTCTTAGCATTTCTTGATTCAAAGACACATCCTCAAATGCTGTCTTTCCTCTGAACTTGATGCTGTTTCCATCTGTCTTTTTCAGGTCAATTTTTTTTTTTGTGGATCAATTGCTGCTGTTGTATATTGTTGAGTCAGAACTGACTCATAACTGACCCTCCAGCAGATTTTCAAAGGCAGTCAATCACATGGAAGGAGATTGCCCATTTTTCTCCTGCAGAGCAGTGAATAGATTTGAACCAGGTGCCTTTGAGATTGCAGTGCAGCTTTTTTACCAGTAGGTCACCAAAGCTCCCTAATAGTAATTAATTATAAAAATGCACTATATAATAATATGAAAATGATTATATAAGATGCAATGTAAATGAAATGTAATATAAATGAAAAATTATATAAAATACAAAGTGTAAATGGATTATTGCATGCAAACCAATATTTTTCTTTTATAAAAAGGTACTACTCAAGAAGCCCTGGTACTACAGTGCATAAAGTGCTGAGCTACAAACTGAAAGGTCAACAATCCTAATCTACCATCTTCCCAGTGGGAGAAAGATGGGCATAGAGATTTACATCACCAGAAGCCCAACAAGTCAGTTATGAGTGAGAACAGACCCAGTGGCAGTGGGTGGTTTTCTTTGATTGGTTGGTTGTTTTTTAGAAATAGGTTACCGAGAAGAGGTTAGGGCTAGGAACCATCCTCCTCCGTGTGACCTCATTAACAAACAATATCTGCCAAAAATGACCCTATTTCTTCAAACAAGGTCATGGGTACAGGCATTACGGCTTCAAAGTGTCCTTTGACAGGACACAGCTCTATCCGTAATCGTAATCGGCCAGCAAATGGCTGACTTATTCGAGGTCCACAGCAGGTGCTGACTGGCTTTCCAAGTGAAGTTCCTAAAAGTGATAATTGAGGGCCTCTGGGAAGAGGCTCTGCCCAGCAGTGTCAGACGCCCCGCCTCTCCAGAGGCCCATGCTCCTGCACGTCACCTCACTGATGCGCCATGTGTCCGTCTTGTGTTTGTGGTTCACCAGCCTGTGTGCAGACGGGAACGCAGTGCAAGCTGTGGTCACGGTTGAGAGCAGAGGTCCAGCTGAGAGGCACTCTGGAGTATTGTTGCAGAGTTTGAGTGTTGTTTGACAGCTCATCTTCCATCAAGCCAGCTGCGGGTCATTGTTAAGAGTCAACCCTGGACGAGAGGCAACAGGATTGTTATTACAAAGGCTTTATCTGTTTCCTATGATTCATGTACAAAGTACTGCAAAACCAGGTCCCTTAATAGAGTAGAAATTCTCAAGTCAAGGAGTCAGCAGACCCATCATCTCTCAAGCTCCATGGAAGGATTCTTCTTCACCTCTTACAGCTTCTGGTAGCTCCTTGGTTTGTGGGTGTATCCCTCCAGTCCAGCCTCCATCTTCCGTGACCTCTCTGTGTGCTTCTGTGTCTTTCTTTCTTATAAAGACAGCAGTCATTAGATTAAGGCATACTTTTCTTGAGTATTATCTCACATTAACTACATTTGCAAAGACCCTAGAAGGCTGTTTCCCCTCAATTCAATAGATCTACACAGAGACTACAACAACAGGCCTAAGTAAAGCAGAGATGGTGAGGCTGGCGCAGGATCAGGCAAGGTTTCTATCAAGAGCTAGAGTTCACTGAGTAACAGTCGACTTGATGGAACCGGCACCAAACAATAGGTGCACATGAAGCAAATCCTATGGCACAATGGTTAAAAGACTTGACTGTTAACCAAAAGCTTAGTGGTTCAAAGCCACTCACCAATATTTAGGGAAAGGTGTAGCGTTCTGCTTTGTAAAGATTTATAGCCTTCAAAAACCTATGGGACAGTTCTGCTTTGCCCAGTAGGATCACTATGAGTCAGAACCGATTTCTCCTTCTCCTTCTATTCCTCCTCCTTCTCCTCCTTCTTCTTTTCCTCCCCATCCTCCCCCCTCCCCCACTTCTTCCCCCTCATCCCCTTTCTCCTCCTCTTCCCCCTCTTCTTCTCCTTCTCTTCCTCCTCCTTCTCCTTCCTCCCCTTCCTCCTTCTCCTCCTCCTTCTTCTCTTCCTCCTCCTCCCCCTCCTTCTCTTCCCCCTCCTCCGTCTCCTCCTCATGCTCTTTAAGTCTTTCTAAACACTCCTCATGGAGCCCTTAATCCAGTAAATAGAGACAGAAACTTTGCTCTAGCACCCCAGCCAAGGCCCATGTAGTGAGTCAACCAGGACCACACTATGGCTAGTTGCTGTGACATTCATTTGCTTAATTAACAAGAGGCCACAGGGAGATTGTTAGCTCTGTCAACTTGCATTAACACTCCCAGTGCTCAGCACCTCCAACTTTAGACTCTCCAGTGGGTGTAATATGAGACTTTCTAGGTTATGGAAGAAATCTGAAGACAGCTACCTGGCCAACTGACTGGAAGAAATCCATATTTATTCCCATTCCCATTCCCAAAATGTAGATGATCTAACAGATTGTGGGAATTATCCAATAATATCATTGATATCACATGCAAATTATTATCAAAAACAGCTAGAACAATACATTGACAGAAAACTGCCGGAAATATAAGCTGGATTTAGAGGAGGTCATGGCACTTGGGATATCATTGTTGATGTCAGATATATCTTGGCTGAAAGCAGAGAATATAGGGAAAATGTCTCTATTTGTGTTTTATCAGCTATGCAAAGATTTTTGACTTTGTGGGTCACAACAAATTGTGGCTAACATTGAGAAGAATGGGAATTCCAGAACACTTGATTGTACTCATGTGAAACCTAGACCTAGACCAAGAAGCCGTTGTTGCAACAAAGCAAGGGAACACTGCATGGTTTAAAATCAAGAAAAGAGTGTATCAGAGATGGATATTTTCTCCATACCTTTTCAATATATATGCTGAACAGATAATTCAGGTGTCTGGGCTTTATGAAAGAGAATGTGGTATCAGGATTAAAGGAAGATTCATCAACAACTTGTGTTTTGCAAATGGCGTAACCTTGCTCACTGAAACTGGGGAGGACTTGAATAAATTGCTGCAGAGAAGATCAAGGGCTGCAGCCTTCAATATGGATTGTATCTCAACATCAAGAAAACAAGGATCCTCACCACTGGGCCAAAAGGCACCATCATGATAGATGGAGAGAAGATTGATGTTGTTAAAGATCTTGCTCAGATCCACAATCAATACCTTTGACATCAGCAGTCAGGAAATAAAAAAATAATTTGCCTTGGGAAAATCTGTTATCAAGGACTTCTCCAGAAGGCTAAAGAGCAATTTTATCAGTCTAAAATCTAAAGTGCACCAAATCAAAGCCATGATCTTCTCATTTGCTTGTTATGCATCTGAGAGCTGAACAATGACTAAGGATGACAGCAGGATCAATGCCTTTGGGCTGTGACACTGGAGAAGAGTATTAAACATACTATTGACTGTCAAGAGAATAAACAGGTCTGTCCTAGAGAGGGTGAAGCCAGGTTACTCCTTGGAGGCAAGGATTTTGAAACTTTGTCTCACATATTTTGGGCATATTGTCAGGAGGGGCCAGTCATTGGAGAAGGACATCATACTTGGAAGAGTAGAAGGTCAGCACAAGAGAGGAAGCCATGCATGAGATGATTGACACAGTGACTATGGCGATAGGGTCAGGGCAGTGGCAGATGGTGAGATTGGCTCAAGATAGGGCAAGGTTTGGAGCTATTGTTCATAGGATTGCTATGAACTCGAAGGCACATGACCATAGTGGGTATAAATACAGTCAACCAACTCCTAGCTCTACCCAGGGTCCCATTAATCCTTTTGGCAAATAGAAAAAGATACCTGATATGGTTAGAATTATTCTTGTTGTTATGTGCCACCGAGTCTCCTGCAACTCATAGCCACGGGTGCAAAATAGCTCTGAACCCTGCCCTTTCTTAAGCCTATTCCTCTGTCTCCAACTCATCTATCCACATTATTCCAGTTACTGAGTCAATCCACCTTATCCAGGGTCTTCCTCTCTTGTGCTGTTCCTCCACCCTCCAAGTATGATATCCTTCTCCAAGAACTGGTCCCCTTTCCCAGACATGTTTGTTCTCTTGGCAGTCCATGGTATGTTTAATACTCTTCTTCAGCACCACAACTCAAAGGCATTGATTCTTCTGTCATCCTTAGTCATTGTCCAGATCTCTGATGCATACAAGTAATTGCAAAGACCATGGCTTCGATTAGGCACACCTTAGTCTCTAGACTCACATCATTGTTCTTCAGTACACTGGAGAGATCCTACACAGCTGATTTTCCTAATGCAAATCATCTTTTGATTTCTGGAATTCTGGTGCCAAGAGTGTTGATCATGGAATCAAGCAAGCTGAAATTGTTAACAATCTCAATCTCTTCTCCATCTGTCTTGATGCTGTCAATTTTCCCAGTGGAGAGAATCTTTGTTTTCTTGATGTTGAGCTTCAATCTATATTGAAGATTGCAGTCCTTGAGCTTCTGCAGCACATGCCTTAGGCTCTCCTCAGTTTAAGTAAGCATGTGTCCCAGAAAGTTCAAGCCATTTTTATCCCTGAGACTGTGAACACAACAGCCTGAGTCTCCCAGTGATACTCTGGCAGAAACACCACAAGTAGTGACTTTAAAGTCAGAAATCTATCATCCCACAATTCTGGAGAGTGGAAGTCCAAATCAGGTCTCAGCCGTGCCTACTCCTTCCTTGTCAATAGCCCTGAGTATGCTTTGATTCCCTGACTTCCAGACAAGCCCTCTCATAGACCACCTTCAAAGTGGCACAGTCAGAGCCGTCTTTGAGCCTGTCCATGGCTGTTTTCTTCTCAGCTTGTCAAGATATTTGGTTTCTATGCAAAGTGCACGCTTCTTCTTTTTTTTTCCCTAAGAGGGAGATGACATTTATAGCATTTCAGTTAACACTGCAGATGACATTTTCCCTGTTTCAGTTATTGCAATTTGTCTATACTTTGAAGATCCTGTTCCATTCTAATGTTGTCTAACCAGTTATGACTAAACTGGAATGAACCAGTTCAAAGCCCTGATGTGAAGATAGAGACAGAGATTGGAATGATGCTGTCCCAGCCAAAGAACACCAAAGATTGGCATTCACCACCAGAACTCAGGAGGGAGGACTGACGCAGACTGTCCTTGGAGCCTCTAAAGGAATCCACGTGACTGACAGTGTTTGCAGCACTCATTTTCTAGTATTTTGTCATGGTAGACCTAGAAGACACACATAACAGCCTTTCCTG
The DNA here is from genome assembly GCF_000299155.1 of Elephantulus edwardii. Lineage (NCBI taxonomy): Eukaryota > Metazoa > Chordata > Mammalia > Macroscelidea > Macroscelididae > Elephantulus > Elephantulus edwardii. Next base: position 215,845 of record NW_006399978.1, read on the forward strand.
ATCAGACTGGCTCAAGAAGGGCAGGAACTTCGGCAATGTCGGGGAGCCAGGTGTGAAAGGAGTGAAGGTGCCGTACAGACCGGGCAAGTGCAGGGGGTCATGTCTCATCTTGTTTGACTGGTCTGATGCTGGCTGAGTCCTTTGGAAAGCAGTGTGACAGAATATTGTTGTTGTTGTTGTTATGTGTCATCAACTCGCTTGCGACTCATAGTGACCCTATGTACAACAGCCCTAAACTCCACTCTGTCCTGGGCCAATCGCACTGTCTCCGACACTCCCATCCCAATTATCCCAGTAACTGAATCAATCCACCTCATAGAGGGCCTTCCTCTCCTGCGCCGTCCCTCCACCCTCCCAAGCATGATATCCCTCTCTTAAGGACCTGTCTCTCCTCACAACATGTCCAAAGTATGTTAGATGGAGCCTCAGAATCCCTTGCCTCCAAGGAGCCACCCGGTTTAACCCTTTCCAGGACAAATCTGTTTGTTTTCCTAGCAGTCCATGGTATTCTCATTACTCTTCTCCAGCACCACAGCTCAAAGGCATCAATTCTCCTTCTAACCTCCTTGGTCATTGTCCAACTCTCTGATGCATAACAAGTGATTGTGAAGACCATGGCCTGTATCAGACGCACCTTAGTCTCCAGAGAGACACCATTGCTCTTCAGTACTTTGAAGAGGTCCCTAACAGCAGACTTTCCCATGGCAATGCGCCTTTTAATTTCCTGGCTGCTGGTGCCAAGACTGTTGACTGTGGAGCCAAGCAAACTAAAGCTGTGTACAATCTCAATCTCTTCACCATCCATCCTGATGCTGCCAATTGATCCAGTGGTGAGAATCTTTGTCTTCTTGACATTGAGCCTCAATCCATATTGTAGGCTGCAGTCCTTGACACTCTGCAGCAGGCGCTTCAGGTCCTCTTCAGTTTCAGCAAGCAGGGTTGTGTCATCCGCATAACACAGATTGTTGATAAATCGTCCACCAATCTTGACCCCACATTTCTCCTCATAGAGCCCAGCCTCCCAGATATCTGTTCTGCATATAGGTTGAAAAGGTATGGAGATCGGATGCATCCCTGGCGTACGCCCTTCCCAATTTTGAACCATGCAGTGTTCCCTTGCTCTGTTCTGACGACTGCCTCCTGGTCCAAGTATAAGTTTCACATTAGAACGATCAAGTGTTCTGGGGTTCCCATCCTTCTCAGAGTCAGCCATAGTTTGTTATGATCTACACTGTCAAATGCCTTTGCATAGTCTATGAAACACAGATAGACATTCCTCTGGTATTCCCTGCTTTCAACCAAGATCCATCTAACATCAGCTACAATATCTCTAGTACCACGACCCCTTCTAAACCCAGCCTGGACTTCTGGTAGTTCTCTGTTGATGTGCTGTTCCAGTCGTTTTTGAATAATCTTCAGTAAAATCTTGCTTGCATGTGAAATCAGTGAGATTGTTTTGTAGTTTCCACATTCTGTTGGGTCACCGTCTCTTATGAGACAGAATATTAGAGAAAGGAAAACTATTGTTTCTCTGCTATTCCCCGCCCATCCCCCCCTTTTTTTTTACATAGCAGTCTTTGGATAGCTCCTGAACTTCGTGGGGCAGAGTTCTTACGGCTAGTGAATGGGGACAGTTAGCTAGAATGGGCACTTCTCAAACTCTCCCACTAATACTCTACTAGGCTGCCTCTAACACTGAGAAACACAGGGTCATCTGCTGATTATCTCAGGCCCTAAGTCACCTGCTCAATGTTTACAGTATCTCCAATGACTTGCCTTTTGTTTCCAGAGGCTATGAAATGTTATCACTTTATAAGTTTGTTGTACTGAGGAAGAATAAATAGGCAGGGTAGGTGCCACAGTATCAACACTGCACAGGGTCTTACAAGGCCTTCAGAGCCCACCATGATCACACCACACGCAGGTTGGTGATATTGTCCCATTGTTAGACCTTCGTAGCCTCATTTCGAGAATGCTATTGTCATTCCTGACCTTTCATGTGTGTAGAGCCCTTAATCACATCAGAACCTCTAGCCTCTTTGCTCCAGTTCAAGCCCACTGCCATGATCATGCCAACTTCATTCTCTTGATGCCCCAATTCCCTTTGGTCCCTCTCTTCCTCAAGCCCACCTGGCAAAGTGGGGGCTGCTGCCGGAACCCCTGAAGGTCTGCCCAAAGTCAGGAGCCATACACATTCTCGTTCCCTGTCTTTGTTGGATCGGGTCACTGTGACTTGTAGGGCTGGAGTAGGAAGTGAAATGCAAACCCTGGTCTCAGCACATTTCCACTCATCTTCTCTCTGTGCACCTTCAGACCATGACCAGGAAGCAGAAGCCCAGGGAGAACACTCAGCTTCCTGCCATGAACACCTCAGTTCAGTCTCTGCCTGAATACAACCTTCTTTTCGTACTCCTTCCTGGGAGACCCGTAGGGGGTCCTGCTCTGGCTACCTGGCTCTCCCTTCTCCCTTCCTCTAGATAGTTCTCTTCCCAGTATACATTTGACCCTCTCCCCCGTTTCTTCTACCATAGGATCTATACTGCCTCTAGAGGGCGCCTTCTCCCTGCCCGCTCCTCACCCCTCCTACTATCTCCTTTTCATATCTTCACAGACAACCCTTCTCCCCTCACCCAGGGCAAACAAGAGCCACAGCCTAGGTTTTGGACTATGTCGTGTGCAAGCTTTTTCACATCACTACTATGTTCTCTTGAAAATAACCAAAAGTAACCTTATCGCTTATCTTATTTATAATTTTTCTTCTCTTACTTCTTCCTCCGCCTGGTCCTGACTTCTGAGTGTGGAAAGCTCTAGAACTTTTTCAGATCAGGGAAAGACCTGCTTTCAGCTCTGGTGGTGTAGTCTGTAGCGAGTTGAGTGCTAACCCAAAGGTCGTGAGTCTCTGTTGGTTCAAATCCACCCATAGCATCACAGGAGAAAGATGGCCAGTCTCCTGTTGCAATTCATGGCCTCAGAAATCTGATGAGTGTAACTATGAGTTGGAACTGATTCAATAGCAATGAGTAAGTGCACTATGAATTGGCAAAGCCCCTTGTCCACTGACGCCTCTGTCAGTGTGTCCACTGTGGTGGCGTCCGTGATGCTATGATGCTGGTAGCTGTGCCCCTGGTATTTCAAATACAAATAAAGTCATCCATAAGGGGGCAGATTTCAGTGCAGTTTCCACACTAAGGTTAATAAAAGAGGCCTGGAGCTCTGCTTCCAAAACCAGTCAATAAAAACAGTGTGAATCTCAAGAGAAGATTGTCTGATTGGGTGTAAGAAAACGAGGCTCCTGGTTTTAGAAGAAACTAAAAATTCACAAGGACCACAGCAGTGGACTTAAACTGACCAGAGGTCATGATGATGCCTCAGAACCAGGCCCCGTTTCCTTCTGTCATAAATGGGCTCACCACGAGCTTAGCAGTGACGGCTAAAACCATTGTGTTCAAACACCAAGCAATACAAATTCCTCGATGGTGTACTGCACCGGGTGTGGGGGGCCCTGCAGGACGGTGCCCTGGCCTAGGGCTTGCCCTGAAGGAATAGGGTGGTCCTCACAGGGCAGAGGGGGCAAGCTCAACCCTCGCCCCTGGGAAGGGAGGGTCCTGCTTTCAGAAAAGAAGGTGAGCCTTGATGTTCCCCAGCGGGCACTACCCAATCACCCTGGGATAGAACAAGCAGGAACAAGGACCTGGAAGGCTTCCCAGAGGTTATTTTACTCAATTTGCAAATGAGAAAGCCGGGCCAAGAACAATGAAAGTAATAACACTTGTTTAGCCAGAGTCAGGCATTATGTCATCTATCCCCATCACAGCCTCATGGAGGGATATTCCACTCGACAGAGAAATGGCACCAGCCACAGAGCTGAGCCCCTTTCCCAAGGTCATGAGGCTGGAAAGAGGCAGTGCTGGGGTGGTTGTTGTTACATGCTGTCAAGTCGCTTGCGACTCATAGCGACCCTATGTACAACATCCCTAAACTCTGCTCTGTCCTGTGCCAATCGCACCATCTCCAATACACCCATCCCAATTACCCCAGTCACTGAATCAATCCACCTCATAGAGGGCCTTCCCCTCTTGCGCCGTCTTGCGCTGTCCCTCCACCCTCCCAAGCATGATGTCCATCTCCAAGGACCTCCTTACAACATGTCCGAAGTACGTTAGATGAAGCCTCAGGATCCTTGCCTCCAAGGAGCAGCTTGGTTTAACCCTCTCCAGGCTGAATCTGTTTATTTTCCTAGCAGTCCGTGGTACCCTCAATACTCTTCTCTAGCACTAACACTGATACTAATGGTTAACACCACAATAAGTGATATATCTTTCACTTTTTCTGGAAAATGCTTGTCTGTCAGATACTTCTCTGAATCTGAACATTCCGATTAAGACAGATTAGGAAGAATTGTCCATCCACTTCTGAAATAGCAGGCCTCTGAAAATCCTATGCACAGGTGCTGGGGTAGAAGCTGGGAAAGGTTGACTTCAAAGCTGATGCCACTGCCTCACAACACAAGACTGAGCCTGGGCACAAGTCACGGTTCCTCCAGCATTCCACTCAGCCCTTCTTGAACAATAGCCTGTCTGTCCCTCCCTCCGTGTTGGATTCTGGTTGCCCATATGGAGCATGAGAACCAAGGACAGTGCCAGATCAGTGGGCATTAGTGCCGGCAGGGAGATATATATTGGTCACTAGCCCAAGTCATTGTCCATCGCCAAGAGCCAGCCCCAGGCACAGACCGCCGTGTGAGGACAACATGGGCACCTTCTGGTGGTGTAGTATGTAACACACCAATCTGCTGACCATGAGGTCATTGGATCGAACCCACCAATACTCCTAGGGAGAAAGGTGGAAAGTCTCTTCCTGCCTCAGACATCTGAGGGAAGGTCACCAATAACTGGAATCAAATCAATGGCAGGGAATGTGCCGTTTTAAGACTTTTATTGTTCATAGATTCCTGGGGCCTAATTTTTTTGCTAATGCCTTCAAATGCAACTTCCACTGCCTCTTTCGTGACCATTGGCTTCTTTTCATACAGTACTTCCTCAAATTTTTCGGCATCAATCAATTCTTTCTGGTACAGTGACTCTGTGTATTCCTTCCATCTTCTTTTGATGCTCTCTGGGTCATTCAATACATTGCCCATAACATCTCTCAATATTGTGACATGAGGCTTAAATTTGTTTTCCCATTTCCTCAGCTTGAGAAATGCAGAGCGAGTTCTTTCCTTTATATTCTCTAATTCCAGCTCTCTGCACATTTCATTATAATACTTTATTTTGTCCTCCTGAACTGCCCTTTGAAATCATCGGTTCAGCTCTTTCACTTCGACATGTTTTTCTTTAGATTTGGCTTTTTGATGCCCCAGTGAAATCTATATTGTCTCTTCTGACATCCATTTTGATTTTTTTTCCTTTCTCCTCTGTTTCTGTAATGTCCTTTTGCTTTCTTCATGGATCCTTAATATCATCCCATAGCTCATCTGGTCTTCTATCATTGGTGCTTAATGCCTCAAACTTATTCTTAAAATGATCATGAAATTCAGATGGAATTGATTCAAGAGCATTTCTTGGTTCCTGCAGGCTTTTTAAAATTTTCTTTGGCTTCAATTTGAACTTGCATATGAATAATTGGTATGCCATCAATTCCTGAGGCCTTATTTTTTTACCAGTTCTTTCAGAGCAGCTTGAACTTCTTCCTTCAACACCACAGGCTCTTGCCCATACATTGTTCTTGAAATTCTTCTGTGTCTGCCAATTCCTTTTGGTACAATGACTCTATCTACTCTTTCCATCTTCTTTTAATGTTTCCTGGATCATTTTATATACTGCCCAAAGCACCAATAAGTATTGCAACTTGAGGCTTGAATTTATTCTTCAGTCCCTTCAACTTAAGAAATGCTGAGTGAACTGGAGCGGGGAGGGATGAGCAGGGAGAAAAGGGCAACAATAAATGAATGGAAATCCAAAGTCTCTGTAAATTTTCATTAAAATGAATAATCATAATTTTTTAAAATGCTGAGTGAGTTCAGCCCCTTTGATCTTCTGACTCCAGCTCCTTGCACATTTCATTGTAATACTTTACTTTGTCTTCCCGTGCTGTCCTTTGGAATGTTCTTTTCAACTCCTTAATATCTTGATTTCTTCCCTTTGCTTTGGCTTCTCGGGACTCTTGTGCAATATTCAGAGTTTCTTTTGACACCCATCCTGGTATTTTCTTCCTTCTCTGTCTTTGCAATGACCTTTTGCATTCTTCCTGGATGATATTCTTCATATCTTCCCACAGCTCATCTGGTCTTTTTTCCTTAGTGTTCAAGGCCTCAAATCTGTTCCTGAGATGGTTTTGAAATTCAGATGGGATAGACTCAAGTTCAAACTTTGGTTCCTGTGGAATTTATTTAATTTTCCTAAGCTTCAGCTTGAACTTGCATATGAGTAGTTGGTGGTCTGCTCCACAATCAGCACCTGGCCTAGTTTTCACAGTTGATATTGAGCTTTTTACATCAAGAAAACAAAGATTCTCACCACTAGGACGACTGGCAGCATCATGTTGGATGGTGAAGAGATTAAGATTTGTTAATAGCTTCAGTTTGCTTGGCTCTACAATCAACACTCTTGGTACTACCAGCCAGGAAATTAAAATACAAATTGAATTGGGACAGTCTGCTGTCAGAGACTTTTCCAAAATATTGAAGAGCAATGATATCAGTCTGGAGGCTAAGGTGCACCTGATACAGGCCATAGTCTTTGCAATTGCTTGTTATGCATTGGAAAGCTGGAAAATGACTAGGGATAATAGAAGGAGAATTGATGTCTTTGAGCTATGGTGCTGGAGAAGAGTATTGAATACACAATGGACTACTAAGAGAACAAACAAGTTTGTCCTGGAGAGGGTGAGACCAGGCTGCTCCCTGGAGGCAAGGATGCTGAAGCTCCATCTGACATACTTTGGGCATGTTGCAAGGTGTGATCAGTCTTTGGAGAGGGGCATCATGCATAGGAGGGTGAAGGACAGCACAAGAGAGGAAGACCCTTGATGAGATGGGTTGATTCAGTGACTGGGGCAATGGGAGTAGGTGTGTCAGAGATAGTAAGATTGGCACAGGCTAGGGCAGGGTTTAGGGCTGTTGTACATAGGGTCACTATGAGTCGGAGGCAACTTGACGGCATATAACAACAACACGAGTAATTGATGATGTGACCCACAGTCTTCCCTAGCCTACTTTTGACTGCTGATATTGAATTGCTCCAAAGATTTCTTTCACAAATATAGCCAATCTGATTCCTATGCAGTCCATCAGGTAAAATCCACATGTAAAGTCTTATTTTGTGTATTTTAGAAAAAGTATTTGCAATGAGTAAATCATTGTAAATACAAAATTCAATAATTCTATTTCCAGTTTCATTTCTATCACCAAGCCCATGTTTTCCAACTACTATTCCTTCTTCATGGTTTCCTATTTTTTCATTCCAGACACCAGTTATCATTAACGCATCCTGATTACATGTTGGGTCAATTTCAGACTGCACCATTGGGTGAAAATTCTCAATTTCTTTCTCTTGTGTCTAAATGTCAAGAAAACAAAGATTCTTACCACTGGACTTATAGGCAGGGTTATGATGAATGGAGTAGAGATTGAAACTGTCAACAGCTTCATCTTGCTTTGATCGACAATTAACACCCTTAGCACCAGAAGTCAGGAAATAAGGAGATACATTGCACTGGGGATAATCTGCAGTTAGGGACCTTTCCAAATTATTTAGAAGTAATGATGTCAGTTTGAGAACTAAGACATGTCTGATTTAGGCTGTAGTCTTTCCGATTACTAGTCATGCATCTGAGACCTGGACCATGAATAAGGATGACAGAAAAAGAATTGATGCCTTTGAGCTGTGGTGCTGGAGAAGAGCACTTGACATCCCATGGACGGCCAAGAGAATGAACAGAAATGTCTCAGAGAGGGTGTAGCCAGAATGCTCTTTGGAGGCAAGAGTGAAAAGGCTTCACCTCATATACCTTGGACATATTGCTAGAAGGTGCTATTCCTTGGAGATGGACATGACATTGGGAAGGGTGGAGGGTTGGCAAAGGAGAGGACCATCTTCAATTAAGTGAACTGACACAGTGACTGCTGCAATGGGCTCTTGTGTGTCAGGAAGTGTGAGGATGGTCCAGAACAGGTCTGGGTTCAGATCTTTTGTTCATAGGATCTATATGAGTAGTGCTTGACTAGATAGCATCTAACAACATATATGTATTATGTTCATATACTACTATTTATTCAGATTAATACTATACTATATATTATAATATATTAGTAATGTATTCATATTCATGTACAAATGTTTCATTCATGTATATAGCGTTTTTTTTAAATTTGTGTGTGTTTCTCTCTTTGCTTCACTGACATTATATTTTATACACTCATTCCCATACTTCTATTTTATAAAATTAATCACCACTGGTATATACCTACCATTACCCCAACTTTTCAGCTTCCTGTCAGATCTTCACCTCCACCTACCAAATGTGTGACCTTCTGATTTCCTTCTTAACTATCCTCACCCCTGTATTCCCACTCCTTCCTCCCTTGGACCCCTTGACACATTTTACTAGTTATCCTTCTATTTTCACATTAATGACCATATGCAATATGAGACTGAGTTAGTTCACTCAGCATAATTCTCTCCAGTTTCTCTCAAGTTACATAGTCTTTTTTGAAATTGTTGCTCCTGAGTGCTGCCTGTAGTATTCAATCATGTGAGTGTGCCACAATTTTTATTTTTTTAGGCACCAAAACATTTATTAACCCATCATCCTACTCTTACTTAATACATTATAAGCCAAGTTAATCTCTTTCAATGCAGGGTCTTAATCAATTCGTTCCACTTGGACATTTGGGCTGTTTCTTTGCTCCTGTGATGGAATAACACTGTTATGAACATTGGCATACAGATCTCTTGCTTGTGTCTTGGTTCTATTTTCCATGGGGTGTATTTCTAGCAGTGGAACAGCTGGGTCATATGGAGCTTCTGTGGTCAGTTTTCTGAGGAAACGCCAACCTGCCTTCGAGCGGGAGTTTGCCTTTTGGCACTCTTGCACAAAGACACAACAACCTGTTGACTCCGATGAGTCTCAGGAGCCAGGAGCCTCTCCTGCTGGCAGTGGCAGGGGTTAAAAGCTGGCGCCTGTGGCTGTGAACGTGCAGAAGCCTGACATGGGATCCCAGCAAGAAGATGAGTAGCTCAAGTAGCTCAGGGCTTTGTGCCCTGGATGCTTTTGAATCGGGATTTCTTACTGTCTGGGGTTAAGGAAGTGTGGAGATCCGCATTCTTGAGGTTTTACAAACATTCCCTCCAGCGCCAACTATGCTCCCCGTCACAGGCCTTTCCCTGGGGAATCATTCTTGTTTGTGCAAAGCTTGCGGACTCGTGGAGGGGGTGGGCACGGGTACAGGCTCACCTGGTTGTAGGCAGGTCCCCTTCCAATCCCCCTTCTGGCAGTTTCTCAATAGGTAGCCCCCTAGCCTGTGTCACTCTGATGTGACCTTTTGCCCGGCCACCTTATTCCCTTAACCATGGGGCCACATGCCCCCTTGGGGAGCAGGGTAGAGGTGTTGGCCCCCAAAGCAGCCTGAGGTAACCCATGCCTTTTACAACTTCCTCGTGGGAGAGAGCACTGGGGTGTTTACATCGAGGCATGCTTTGTGAGTAGAGAGAGCAGAGAATATGGAGGCCTGGCTGGGGACCTGGATATTGAATCAGAAAGGAAGAGCTATAAGGAAAGAGGGAAGGAAAAGCCCTTAGAGAAGTGGAGGAAAGCATTTGTGGGTGATGGTAGGGCATGGGGACTCCTGGAAGAAAAGCTTAGCCAATGAGTCCCCAAGTGTGTCTGGTCAGCACAGTGCGGGTGTTGGCAGAGATGTGCTTCTTTTGAAGACCTTTTGGTCTCTTCCAGGATCTGGCAGTTAGCCAGGGTCCTTGGCATGCATAGACCCGTAGAGGATGATCAATCCAGACTCTGTCTCCATCTTCAAAAGACCGTCTCCCTCGGTGTCTTCCTGTCATTGGATGTTGTTTTCGTTAGGAGACCATTCAGATCAGATTAGGACCCACCCTATTCTAGAATGACCTCAGGTAACTACTAACGTCTGTTGCTATTTCCAAACAAGAAATGTTCACAGGGTTCAGGAGTCAGAACTTAATTATAACTTTTAGGGGAACACAGTTCAACTGATAACAGGAACAAGTGGAGAGGGGTTGCTGAGAATCTCTAGCTGTATGTGGCCAGAATCAGGCAGCAGTGGAATCCTATATCCATCTTGTGCTGGAAAGAGCGTCCATCAGACCCACACTCCATCCCGTCCTCTAGGCTGCAGTTCTCCAGTAAACATTTTCCCTCATTTCTCTTATCTGAATCCTCAACTTCCTTCAGGTTCAAAGTTTTGGTCCATGTCCCTGTGGTCTCCCTGCCTTGATCATATACTCCGTCTATAAAACCTGGCAGCTCTCCTGGTCTGCCCCTCCTTTAGCTGATCTGCTGCTCCACGAGGGGCATTTCATCCACTCCCATCTCATCTCTCCTACAGTCTAGGAGCTTTTACAGGGTATAGTTGTTATTATTAAATAGCTCTGTTGTTCTTATGTGCCATTGAGTCAAGTGTGTTTCATAGTGACCCTATAAACAATAGATCTGAACCCTAGCTTATCTTGTTCCATTCTCATCTTCTCTGATACGCATGAGTCCGTTGCCGCAGTCATTGTGCCAATCCATCTCACTGAGCATCTTCCTCATCTTTGCCAAATCTCTTCCTTTCCAAGCATGAAGCCATTTCCTAAGGAATATCCTTTTCTAACAATATACCCAACGTATGTGAGATGAAACTTGGTCATCTTTCCCACTAAGGAACACTCTGTACCTGCTCTAAGACATATCTGTCTGTTCTTTTGGCAGTCCATGAGATATTCAATACTCTTCTCCAACACCACAACTGAAAAGCATTAATTCTTCTTCTGTCATCTATATTGGTTGTCCAGCTCTCAGACATATAGTAAGCGACTGATAACACCATGGTCTGAATCAGGCACACTTTAATTTTCAAACAGATATCATTGCTCTTCAGTACTTTGGAGAGTCCGTTACAGCAGACCTCCCAATGCAGTATGTCTTTTGATTTTTTAACTACCAGTGGCTTGCCTCTGGAAACTCTATGAATATGGAGAAACGACCCAAGTTATATAAGTGTTCAGGTCTTTCGTTCATAAGGTCGCTATGAGTCGTCTATGACTCGACAGCACTTAATAACAAAAACAGTGCCAAGGGTGTTAATTGTGGATTCAAGCAAGTAGAAACTATTGACAATTTCAATCTCTCCTCCACCTATCATGATGTTGCGTATTGGCCCACTTGTGAGAATTTCTGCCTTCTAGATGTTGAGATGCAAACCATATCGAAGGCTGTACTCTTTGATCCACAGCAAGTGTTTCAAGCCCTCCTCATTTTCAACAAGTAAGGTTATGACATCTGCACAATGCATTCTGTTGATATAGTGCTAACTAAAAGGTCAGCAATTTGAATCCACAGCTGCTCCATGGGAGGAAGATGGGTCGTCTCCTTCTGTAAAGATGTACAGCCTCCAAACCGAATTGAGGCAGACAGGTTACAAGTCAGAGTCAAGCTAACAGCAGTGGGTTTGGTCATGACCGTTAGCTGCCACTGAGCTGGCTCCAACTGCATGACAACTCCACCAACAGCACAACTGCACTCTGACCAGTCCTACAGCATGCCGTGATCAGGTGTAGAATCATGACACATAAGGGTTTTTTTCAGAGGTAGGTTTTCAGACATAGACAAGAAGAATTGATGCCTTTGAGTTGTGGTGCTGCAGAAGAGTCTTGAACATACCATGGACTGACAGAAGAACAAATAGGTCAGTCTTGGAAAGGGTAAAGCCATGTTTCTCCTTGGAGGCTAGGATTTTGAAGCTCCATCTCACGTAATTTGGGCATGTGTCCAGGAGAGACATGTCCTTGGAGAAGAAGATTGTGTTGGAAAGATGGAGGTATAACACAAGAAAGGAAGACCCTGGATGAGATAGATTGGCATGGTAACTGGGACAATGGGATTAGGTGTGTTGGAGTCAGTGAGACTGGCTCAGGACAGGGAAGAGTTCAGAGTTGTACACAGGGCTGCTATGAGTCACAGGTGACTCAGTGGCACATAACAACAACTACAAATATATCTTGGTCTAGAAGCATCCTGAAACGTGTTTATTATCATTGCAATTCATGTGACAGCTGTTTAGAAGGTGTGTTGGTATGGAGTACAACTTGAACCTTGTGTATACCCACAACCAAACTCTGCCTTCAAGCTGATCTTAATTCACAGGGACCCTCCTTGAGGTTTCTAAAAGTGTCAGTCGTAACAAGAAGAGACTGTTTATTTTATTCTCAAAGAGTGACTAGTGGATTTAACTACTAACTTTTGGTTAGCAGCCAGATACAGTACATACTAGGCCAATAGGGCTAATAAATTACACAGATAAAAACAAAACCAGAGACCAGTGAATCAAAACATGGAAACGTGTCATAAAAAGGGTGAGAGTCATTGGGGAGACCAGTGCACCAAAAGGGAGGTATTTCCTGAGAAGTGAATGAAACTTCTGGGAGTCTTACCTGCTTTGGATTCCTCCAAGGCCTTGGGGGAGCAGCCTCAGCAAGATGTAGCACACTGAAAATAAGACAAAAATTCAAAATTAGTATATTTTGTTCTAGTTCCCTTGTTGTTGTTGTTATGTGCCATCAAGTCACTTGCGATTCATAGCAACCCTATGTACAAGAGCCCTAAACGACGTTCTATCCCATGCCAACTTCATTGTTTCAAACACACTCATTCCCACCACTCCACTCACAGAATCTATCCATCTCATCAAGGGTCTTCCTCTCCTGAGCCATCACTCCACTCTTCCAAACATGATGCCCCTCTCCAAG
>NW_006399978.1:232792-234591 GCF_000299155.1 Elephantulus edwardii
CATTCTTCTGGAATTCCTTACTTTCAGCAGAATCCATCTGACATTAGCAATGATATCCCTGGTGCCACGGCCTCTTCTAAATCCTGCTTGAACTTCTGGCAGTTCCCTATCTATGTACTATTCTAGCTATTTTTGAATGATCTTCAGCAGTATTTGTCTGCATGCAATAGTAATGATATTGTTTGATAGTTTCTACATTTAGCTGGATCACCTTTCTTGGGATTGGGAATAAATATGTACTTCTTCCAAAACATTCACAGACAGCTGTCTTCCAAATTTTCTGACATAGACTGGTGAGCACATCTAAGGTTACATGAGGGACAGCACAGGAGAGGAAAATCCTGGAAGAGATGGGATGATACAGTAACTGGGGTATGGGGACAGGTGTGTCAGAGACAGTGCAATTGGCTCAAGAGAGAACAGAGTTTAGGGCCATTGTTCATAGGGTTGTTACGAGTTAGCGTTCGCGGTACATAACAACAATGGCAGCCACAACAACATTGTGTCTAAATATGCTTCTTTTACAACTCATAAATAATCATATTTAAGAAACATCATTCAGTGATATGGTTTCATTAACATAACAAAGAAAATCTGATTTCCAAATAAGATTATATCCATATGTATACATATTACATATTTTGTTTGTGTGGGTTTTAATGAGGTGCACCTACTCTTTATTTATTGGTTGCTGCTTTTTTAAATTCATTCATTGTTGCACATTTTTCTCCCTACCCTTTCATTCTTCCTCCCCCAATCCACTTTGCATCTCTTGTTCCAGGTTATTGTCACATAATAATGCTTAATCATATATTCCTTTCAGAAAGTTCTTCCCCTCATCTGTTCAAATGCAGTGTTAATTATCTATCCACTCTTTTCCTATTCTTCTCCCAAGCCCCATGTCAGTCCTATTTTATAACAGTAATGTTGTGCAGTATTTGTTCTTTTGTGACTGAGATATTTCACTCAGCATAATGTCCTCCAGGCTCACTCATATTGTTTAATGTTTAACAAATTCATTGTGTTTATTTTTTAAATAAAACTTCATACCAGTCTTTGTAATACTGGTATGTTTTTAAATACATTTTTTATTTATTTTCATATAATAATTAATCTGAATTGTCTTTCATTCATTTACATTATATTCTGTACAATCATTCATATACACTATATCCCATATAATTATTTGCCACTAGTATGCTTATTTTTGTATTATCTTTTTAAATCCATACTGAATCTTTACCATTACTTCACCTTCCCCCTAATCTGCTCACTAACCTCTGCTGTCCTACTAGAAGAAAAATCAGAGACAAGACATAAAGAAAATGAAGAAAGCATTAGAATCATGGGGAATGACATCAGAAGGAACAATATATGTACGATTGGAATTCCAGAACATGAAAGGTTTAGGGAAATCCCTGAGAAAATTGTAGAAGTACTAGAACAAAATTTCCCAGGCTTTATGAAGAGTGAAGAAATCCACATCCAAGAATCTCAGTGAACACCAAATAGATAGACTCAAAATGAAAAACATCAAGACATAGGATAGTCAAATTCTTCAAAATAAAAGATAAAGATCGTTGTTGTTGTTCTGTGTCGTCGAGTTGCTTGCGACTCATAGAGACCCTCTGTACAACAGGCCTAAACTCTGCTCTGTCCTGTGCCAATCGCACTGTTTCTGACACTCCCATCCCGATTATCCCAGGCACTGAGTCAATCCACCTCATAAAGGGCCTTCCCCTTCTATGCTGTCCCTCCACCCGCCCAAGCATGATGTCCTTCTCCAAGTAGCTGTCTCT
>NW_006399978.1:235586-236943 GCF_000299155.1 Elephantulus edwardii
TGTGCTATTCCAGTCGTTTTTGTATAATCTTCAGTAGAATCTTGATTGCATGTGAAATCAATGAGATTGTTGTATATGAGGGTAGGATACTAAAAACAGCATGAGTTAATTGTTTTTTTTAATGCTGCATAATATTCCATTTCGTGAATGTACCATAGTTTTTCTATCCATTTGTTTGTCGATGAGAACTTAAGTTTCTTCCTTACTCTGCTATTGTGAATAATGCAGCAATAAACATGGGTGTGTGTACATCTGTTTGAGTAGTGGCTCTAGTTCCTTTAGGGTATATTCCCAGTAGTGGAATGGCTAGGTCAACAGTATTTCTATTTCCATTTTTTTAAAAAAGTGCTGTAGTGATTGTACCATTTTACATTCCTACCAGCAATGAATATGAGTTCCTATCTCTCCACAACCTTACCAGCATTTGTTGTTTGCTATCCTGTTGAACTTTGTTATTGTTGCTGGGGTGAGATGATATCTCATAGTTGTTTTGATTTGCATCTCTGGTAGCTAGGGATTTTGAACATTTCTTTATATGTTTGTTTGCCATCTGACTGTCTTCTTTGGTGAAGTGTCTATGCTGCCAATTTTGCGATTGGGTTGTTTACCTTCTTCTTGTTGAGACGCTGGAGTTCCAATATACATTTTTGTTTGCTTGTTTGTTTGTTTACTGATTTCTTTATAAAGTTCGAATACATTGTTTTTCACGGATCCTTCTCATTTCCTTCACACAAACCCATCCATCAAATTGTGCAACCCTATGACTAACACCACCCCCAAACACCCCTGTGCCTTTGAAGCAACATAATTCAATCTATAACTCGTGGCTTTGGGAGAAAGTAGCTGACATGCTCTGTTGAAGAAGGTGGGATGCAGGTGGTAGGGAAGCACATGACCTGGAATTGGTGCTTGGGAAATGAGAGTGGCACAAGAAGTTAAGGAACAGAAACAAAGTAGGCAGTGGTAGACCAAGAGTGAGGTGCTAATGGGATGCTGGGGAATACTGTGGGCATGGGGACATCTGAGGAGGTGGTGCCCAATGTCACTGGGAAAACTCCACAGTTTTTCATTCTACCAACCATGTAACATCTCAAGAACCTGACTAACCCTCTCACTGTTACCTGAGAAAAGCTCAGTAACTTTTCTTTCTTTATTGTCACATTAACAGTACACAGGTTATGAAAGCTTGTGATGAGTCTAGACTTCCACTAGCAGATTCTTGGATTCAGAGAAGTTATTGAACAAGGAAAGTACCTGCTTCCTAGGAAATCCTTGCTCAATTACCTGAAAGGGAATTGTTGTGGTTAGCTGCTGCAGAGTCAATCACAACTGCTGGTTGTTGTTGTTGTTATGTGCC
>NW_006399978.1:237578-242363 GCF_000299155.1 Elephantulus edwardii
ACGGAGCCAAGCAAACTAAAGTTGTTAACAATCTCAATCTCTTCACCATCCATCCTGATGCTGCCAATTGGTCCAGTGGTGTGAATCTTTGTCTTCTTGACATTGATCCTCAATCCATACTGAAGGCTGCAGTCCTTGACCCTCTGCAGCAAGTATTTCAGGTCCTCTTCAGTTTCAGTAAGCAGGGCTGTGTAATCTGCATAATGCAGATTGTTAATAGATCTTCCACCAATCCTGACACTTCTTCTCATAGAGCCCAGCCTACTGGTAGGGATATAAAATAGTGTAACCAGTTTAAGAAGCAGTTTCACACTGGCCTAGAAAGCTCATCAAATGAACTCCATTTAACCCAGCAATCCTAGTACTGTTGTTGTTCTTGTTATGTGTCATCGAGCTGCTTCCTAGTAATAGGTAAATTTTAAAAAAAAGGTACACCACAACTGACATACGCACACCTATGTTTATTGCAGAACTATTTATAATAGTAAAGAGTTGGGAACAACTCAAGTGGTCATCAGTGGGTGAATTGAACAGTCACACAATAGAGTAGTGTGCTTTACTAAAGTCTTAGTGACCAACTGGGTAAGTTGTTGTGCTTCATGGAAGAAAGATGGGCAATCTCTTCTTGAGCAGCTTGCGGCCTCTGAAAACCTTCTGTAGGGTCAGCTGGGTTTTGATTCAATTCAGCTGCAAAAAGAGATTTAAAAATTGTGAAATGCTGCACAACATGGGTGAAACTTGAACAAATTATCCTGAGAAAGAAAGGTTAAGGAGTTCTGGTAGCCTAGTGGTAAGGAGCTGTGCTGCCAATCCAAAGGCACACGGTTTTAATCCATCAATGGCTCCACGAGAGAAAGGTAGACACTCTCTTCCCATGCAGTTCACTGCCTCTGAAAACTCGCTAGTGTAGGAGTGTCAGCTATGGGTTGGTTCTGACTTGATGGTACATAACAACAGCGAAGAAAGTTTTCTATACAGATAGGATTAATCTTGGAAGGTTAAAAGTGATGAGAAGGGCAAGAAAGGGGAGAAAACAAATAAAAGCCACCAGCCTTTCAGTTTGCACCCTGACACACTTCTCACTATGTCACCAGGGCTCATAATGCCATCAAACAGATGCTTGTAATTCAGGTTACCAATTTTGTTAAAATCATTTGCTGTTTAATTTATTAAAATCCTTTGCTGTTTAAAAGACATCCAAAATTATAATCTTTATGTATATATTATTTCCTATATGTCATAGTTATTTAATGCTGCCGTAACAAAGATACCACAAGTGGACAGTTTTAACAAACAGAAATATATTCTCTTACAATTTCGGTAATGGGTATAGGTGTGTCAGAGACAATAAGGTTGGCTTAGGATAGAGCAGGGTTCAGAGCTGTTGTACGTAGGGTCTCTGTGAGTCGCAAGTGACTCAATCGCACATAACACACAGTTTAGGAGGCTAGAAGTGCAAATTCAAGGAATTCTCTCTAAGAGAAGGCCCTCTCTCACAGTTGGTTCTGGAGGAATGTCCTTGTTTCCTTTTGCATCTGTAGGCCGAACCTTTCTTGGTGGTTCTCATGTACCCTGACTCTTTTTCAAGGAGCTTCCGAGTGCAGGGAGCTGAGTTTAAAGAGAAACACTCCATTGCTGGCCAGTATTCCTTGGTAGTGCTGAGACCCCCTCTCTCAGCCAACTTTTCTTCTTTGTTGAGCTACAAGATATTACAGGCCACATCCTAGAGAAACGCCCCATAGAGCTATCAGGCCTGTGGAGGAATCAAGTGGTGTTGCATTCCATTTCTAGTCCTTTTACAATTATCTGGTGTAAGAGATCATTGGTGAGCACTACATGGCTTTAGTAGAACTCCCAGATTATGACAGACTAGGAAGCCGAATTGGCCATTGACTTCTTTAATAACCCTAAGAACACAGCGACTGCCACAATGGGTTCTAGTGTGTCAGGAAGTGTGAAGATGGCTCAGGGTAGGACAGGGTTCGGATCCGCTGCTCACAGGGTTGCTATGAGTTGTACTCGCCTCAACGACACCTAACAACAACAGTGTTCCCTTGCTATGTTTGCACAGCAGCCTCTTATTTTAGGTATAGGTTTTACATGAGCACAATTAAGTGTTCTGGCGTTCCTATGCTTCACAATGTTAGTCATAATTTGTTATGATCCACACAGCCAAATGCCTTTGCATTGTTAATAAAGCAAAAATAGACATTTTTCTGGAATTCTGTGTAATGAGCCAGGATCCATCTGTAATCAACAATCCTTGGTGTCCCAGCCTCTTCTAAACCCAGCTTGAACTTCTGAAAGTTCTCAAGTCTCCATCCATTTTTGGATGAGCTACAGCAGCGTTTTGCTTGCATGTGATTTTAATTATAAGGTTCCAACAGTCCCATATTCTGTTGAATCATCTTTTTTTTGAGAATGGGAACAAATATGGATCTCTTTTAGTCAGCTAGCCAGGCAGCTGTCCTCCAAATTTCTTAGTATTTGACGGGTAAACATGTCCAAGACTGCAGGTGTTATTTGAAACATGTCAATTAGAATCACGTAGATTCCTGATGTAGTGCATGAGAGGGTCTAATATTATGGAAGCTTCCTGGGGGATGATGTCAATAATCTATGAAATCATTGGGTTGACAGCACAGGGGAAGAGAACTGTGTGATTATCAC
Source organism: Elephantulus edwardii (assembly GCF_000299155.1). NCBI lineage: Eukaryota > Metazoa > Chordata > Mammalia > Macroscelidea > Macroscelididae > Elephantulus > Elephantulus edwardii. The sequence goes on from NW_006399978.1 coordinate 240,249, forward strand.
TCTCCTCCAGTTAGTGGAAGCAGGTGGGCATGTGAGGCTTGATGTCCCGTCTTTGCTGTCTCTTTAAAAGATGATAATTTGTCTTGTTTCCTTAGACCCCATTTGACCTAATATAATGCTGAACACAAGCACAGTGCTGAGCACAAGTTCACAAGTTCACTTGTCCACAACTGCCTACTAATGGGAGATAGTATGTTGCTGATTCATCTTTTTTTCACAGTCTGTGCAACTTCATTCACTTCCCAGAAGGCCTGGAAAATATACTGAGGGAATCTCCAAACTTATTTCAAGGAGTGAAATACCCATTCTCTTTAGCTTCTAACAATTTAGGCCTCGAGTCCTCTGTGACTCAGAAAGCAGAGCAAATTTCTTCTCTACAGTTCAGAAATCCCAGACATGAGATTTCCTACCAGAAGGGGGCAGTGTTGCACTCAGCTATATGACCTAAGAAAAGGATTGCGTTGCAGATCTCCTACTAAATATCACTGGAGAAGGATGGGCAGTCTCCTCCACGTGACAGCTAAAGGCCATAATCTTTTACTGAGAAACGTCAAATGTTGCTTGGAGACTTTTGTTGCTGCTTTTTTGTTGTTAGGTGCCGTCAAGTCAATTAGTATTCATAGCAACCATATTAACAATGGATCTTTCCCCCTTTTGCACTATCCTTACAATCTTGTCATGTTCAAGTCCATTGTAGCAGTCACTATGTCAATCTGGGTCTTCCTTTCTTTCCTGGACCCTTTAATTTTTATAGGAGAAATTACCAACATGACAAATGTATGTGAGATGAGGTTTCACCATGACTGCCTCTAAGGAGGACCCTGCCTGTACTTCCTTCAAGACGAGTTCGCTTGTACTTTTGTCAGTCCATGGTATATTCAATACTTTTCCCTAAAACCGCGATTCAAAGAATTGAATTCTTCTTCAGGCTTCCTTACCCATTGTCCAACTTACAGATGCGGAAGAGGCAATTTCTTTCTAAGAGATATATAAATGGAGGATTAATAGAATTTAAGATCATCTAAAATCAGTCTAAGAAGCAATGGTGGTTCAGGGGTAGAATTCTCACCTTCCACTCATTAATATCATTATAAACACAGAAAGGATTGAAGTTGCCCAGGATTTCCTTTTATGTGAATCTGAAATATTATTGTTAGAGGCAGTAGTTAAGAAATCAAAAGATGGGACAAATCTGCTGCTAATGACTTCTTCAAAGTACTAAGGAGCAAGAATGTCAGTTTAGAGAGTAAGGTGTATCTGATCAAACCATGATATTTACAATTTCTTCATAAGCATGTGAAAGTTGGACCATGCACAAAGAAGATCAAAGAAGAATTGATGTCTTTGAATGATGTTGTTGGTAAGGAATATTGAATATTAATTTGCTTACAAAGTTCATCTACATTGTGTTTGACACTATTCTTCATTCACATTGTGTTTCATACAATTCATTTTCATGCATCATGTTTCATAAAATTAATCACCATTGGACCTTGCCCATTATTACTGTGTCTTTTCATCCAGATCCTTCTCATTTCCCTCCCCCTCCCTCCCTCCACCCACCAAATTGTTCAACCCTGTGGCTTCGCTCCTACCCATCCTCATCATTCCACTCCCATTTCTTCCTCCCTTGGGTTCCCATACATGTTTTATTAATTATCTTCCTATTTTTACAACCAATGAAGTATTAAAAGAAGATGAAAGGAGTATACAGAATCACTGTACCAAAAGGGATAGGCTGACACAGAAGAATTTCATGAAACAACATGAGCAAAAAAAAAGCCTGTAGTAATGAAGGAAGAAGTTGAAGCTGCTCTGAAAGAACTGGCAGAAAACAAGGCTCCAGGAATTGATAGTATATCAATTGACATATTTCAACAAACAAATGCTGCCCTGGATGCGCTCTCCAAGTTGTGCCAAGAAATCTGGATGACAACCACCTGAACAACTGACTGGAAGAGATCTGTATTTGTTCTCATTCCAAAGGAGGATGACCCAACAGAGTGTGGAATTATCAAACAATATCATTAATATCGCATGAAAGCAAGACTCTGATAAAAATTATCCAAAAACGACTGGAAGAAAATTGCCAGACGTGCACACTGGTTTTAGAGG
>NW_006399978.1:243127-244139 GCF_000299155.1 Elephantulus edwardii
GCAATGTCATCAATCTAGAGACTAAAGTGTGCCTGATCCAGACCGTAGTCTATGCAATTACTTGTTCTGTGTCAGAAAGCTGGACAATGACTAAGGATGAAAGGAAGACAGTTGATGCCTTCAAACTGTGGTGCTGGAAAAGCATATTGAATATACTATAGAAGGCTCATCCTAGAAAGGGTGAAACCAGGCTGCTCCTTGGAGGTAAGGATTCCAGGCTTTGTCTGACATACTTTGAACTTGTTACAAGGAGGGTGTGCTTGGGAGGGTGGAGGGATAGCGCAAAACAGGAAGACCCTCATTGAGATGGATTGATTCAGTGATTGAGGTAATGAGGGTAGATGTGTCAGAGACAATAATGTTGGCACAAGATAGGGTAGGTTTCAGGGCTCTTGTAGAGGGTCACTCTGAGTCACAGCAACTCAATGGCATCGAACAACAACATTTTTTTTTAAAAAGAATATTTTATATACCGTGAACCCAAACAAGTCTGAGAGGATTAGAGAAGAAGACCTGCCAGGAGATGGACTGGCATGGTGACTGCAACAATGGGCTTAAACATAGCAGAGACCATGAGGATGGCACAGGGTCAGGCAGGGCTTCATTCCGTTGTGCAAAAGGTCATTATGAGTCAGAGCCAATTCAGTGACACATTATGACAACAACAATATTCAAGGCCCCAGGTTTGATTCCTGGCCAGTACACCTTATGTGTAGTCACCTAAATGTCGGTGCTGGCATACATGTTGTTATAGTACAGAACAGGTTTCAGTGAGGCGTGAAGACACAGACTAGAAAGAAGAATGTGGTGATCTACTTTCAAAACTCTGTCCAATCCACATTGAATCATGGGGATGATGCAGGATCGGCATAATTTTTTTTCAGTTGTAGATGCAATGGCAGAGAACTGGGGGAACTCAATGGCCAAGAAGAGCAAATCCAGTCCATTTTCTAAAGAAGATTCTTTGTTTCAAAATGAACAGTTGGGAAGAGAATACTAGAAATGCATGAAG
>NW_006399978.1:246476-253420 GCF_000299155.1 Elephantulus edwardii
GCGACGAGATGGACTGCTACAGTAACCTGGGGTAGGGGAGTAGGTGCGTTGGAGTCAGGGAGATTGGCTCAGGACAGGTCAGGCTTCAGAGCTATTGCACATAGAGGATCACAATGAGTCACAGGAGACTCAATGGCACATAACAACAATAATATTTATGGAAATAGAGCACCGTGTCTTTGACCATGGAATGTCTGGGAGAGTTTGAACTGTAGACTTTTTAGTGAATAGACAAAAGCTTAAAAATTGAGCTGTTAGGGCTTCTTGTCTAAATATTACGACAACAAAAGACAGGTAACTAGACAGCAATAGAGGATAAATAATGGCAAAAGGCCACACTAAGACAAGCAAAAGGAAGCCAGAACAGAATTTGCTCTTCGAAGGAAGACAAAGAGTGTGGAAAGAATTGCTGTTTGTGATCTCTTCTAGGAAGAAGGTCTTAAAAGCAATTCCATATAATCCGCGTTTGGTCTGTGGGGATTGAGGGGAAGCACTATGACTGCTTTTGTTTCCTCTGCTGAGAACAATTGAGGCATCCTAGGGACTCCTCCCACCCTCTTTGTAAAGTTCCCTCTTTGTACTTCTGTTATCGGTAGATATTTTTGGATTGTCTCCGACATATGATGATCTTACGGATAACAGAAGGAAATATTGGCCAGTCTTATACCATCTTAATGATCTCTGGCACGTTTCAGCCCATTGTTTCAGATACTATGTCAGTCCATATCCTTGAGGGATTGCCATCTTTCTCCCACCAAGCACCTGGTGGCTTAGTATTACTTGCTTTTAGATTCTTAACACAAGTTCCTATCTACTATGCTACAAAGCAAAAGCTGGTAGAAATCCTCAATATCTGCATTTTTTGCTTTAGTGGTTGTTCCTTGTGTTTTAATAATAACTGCACTGGATAACAAATGCCGTCCTGGATGAGCTCTCCAAGTTGTGCCAAGAAATCTGGAAAACAACCACGTGAACAACTGACTGGAAGAGATCTATATTTGTTCCCATTCCAAAGAAAGGTGACCCAACAGAGTGTGGAAACTATCAAACAATATCATTAATATCACATGAAAGCAAGATTCTGCTGAAAATTATCCAAAAAACGACTGGAACAGCACATTAACAGAAAATTGTCAGGTGTGCAGGCTGGATTTAGATGAGGCTGTGGTACTAGGAATATTATAGTTAAGGTTAGATGGAACTTGGCTGAAAGCAGGGAGTACTAGAGGAATGTCTATTTGTGCTTCATTGACTATGCAAAGGCATTTGACTGTGTGGATAACTACAAATTATGTTTAACTTTGAGGAAAATGGGAATCCCAGAACACTTGATTGTACTTATGTGAAACCTACACTTGGACCAGGAATCAGTCGTCAGAACAGAGCAAACACTGCATTGTTCAAAATTGGGAAGGGTGTGTGTCAAATATGTGTCCTATCTCCATATCTTTTCAATCTATATGTTGAACAGATTATCTGGGAGCTCTGATGGCCTAGTAGGTAAGTAGTTGCACCACCAACCCAAAGGCAAGTGATTTGTATCCATCCACCAGCTACTCTGAGGGAGAAAGATGAGCAATCACTTCTCATGCAATTTACCACCTCTGAAAACCCTCTGGAGGGTCAGTTATGAATAGGCTCAGACTTGATGACAATGAGTTGAGTTTGTCAGAGACAGTGCGATTGGCAGAAGACAGAGCAGAGTTTAGGGCTGTTGTGCACAGGGTTGCTATGAGTCGCAAGCTACTCGACGGCACATAACAACAACAATATATGTATATGTGTGCGTGTGTGTATATATATATATAGAGCAAGGAAACACTGCGTAGTTCAGAATCAGGAAAAGAGGAGTCCATCAGGGATGCATCCTGTCTCCATGCCTTTTTTTCTTTTTTCTTGCACAATTATTTTATATTGTAAATGGTGAAAAATGCATTAAAAAGTTTGCATACCTGACAAAGAGGACAAAGTTATTGCACTAGGAATTCAGAAGAGGTGGATCTGGACCCCATTCACTTATGCTTCAAGGGTCACTGTGTTAGGAGCCACAGAGACCAAGGCCCTCCAGGGTGTCCCTTTCTTTTTGCAGTTTCTAGAACAAGTGTTAACCCCTCAGCACCAGTGGATATAAGCTTGAAGTTGATGTCAACCACGTATATACCAGGCATGAATCTTTCTAGGCAAACTGGGCCAGAAATATATATCAATTACATCTTCCTTCAAGTTAGAAGGGAAGGGTTAGGCTTCTTTCCATCGTTCTGACAGGAGCCTGGCTCAACCTGACAGCAGGACACTGTGCTTGGTGCTACATCTTCCAGAGGAGGGAGCTCTACACCTTTTCCTGGAATGAACTCAGTTTCTGGTCAGGGAAGGCAATCACTGATGCCGCTGGGCAACCTTCACCTCCCACAGCCCAGGAGTACAAGATCCTGGAAGCAATGAAGGTGGGTTTGTGTGTGTATTTGCAGTTGTGGGGAAGACAATGAAAATTCTTTAGTCTACCTCTAGCCTCTATATAAATAAATATTGATACCTTCATAGCTTTGAGTATTGAGAAAGATAACCTCCTTGCCTTTCTCTTAAACATTGCAACAATAAAAGAAATAGTTTAAATATAAAACTATCATTTTTTAATAAAACTAAGAAATCAGCTACTATAAAGCAAAACTACAAGCCAAGCGTTCAATAGCTGGGTGTTTGAAGAATGTAGATCCACTAGGCCTTTCTTCTGAGGCACCTGCAAATGCCCTCAGACTAGCAAATGTTCAGTTAGCTGAATACATTAACTACGGCACCAGGGGACTTCTCAGTCAAAACTACACCAAACCCAATCCTACTGCCTCCATCAGGTTTCTGAGGGGGTAAATCTTAACAGGAGCAGACTGCCTCAGCTTTCTCCCTTGGTGCATTTGGTGGATTTGAGCCAGGGGTCATTTGGTTAGCAGCCCTACATGTAATACACTACAACACTGGAGCTCCTTTAGCAAAAGCCGGTCTAGGCTAAAGTACATGGAATTCAGTTACTCAAATCCCCGCCTTTCTCCAGTTGCTAAAGGGAAGTTAAAGGTGAGCAAAACAAGGATTGAAGGTTGGTTGATTGTCTCACTTCTAAGTAGTATTATCTGTCCTACTGATGTGATTCTGAAGAGGGTGGCAGGGAGGGAGGTGTAGTGCTTCTGAATGGACAGCAGGAGGCACTATGGCAGCTCACAGTCAGATACAGGTCTTCAGTTCTATCGAAGGAGTTTATGGCGTCTGGCAGCACCTCCCGGATTCCTTTCTTGCCCCCTCCCGGGAAGTTTTGCTGCCAACACAGGGAACCATGGGTGTCTTCCTCCAGCAGCGAAGCCTGAGGGCTGCATGGGGCTTTGATGCTGCCGATGGGATCCTGGAACAGTAGTGTGGGAAGCTTGCTCCTTGTTCCTGGGAAGACAAGCCCAGGCAGACACTAGCGTGGAAGAGCAGCCCTGCTGCGCTAGCACCCCAGTGTGATCCTACTTCTTCCCCTTATCCTCAGGGAGGGAAGGAGGGAGCGAAAGGAGAGCCAGAGGCGCCCACGATGAAATGCCAGTTTCCTAGAAGGCAACTGGAGACTTGCAGGTGCTTATAGGTAGGAACCAAACTTCTGGCTCCGGGTGCTTTGGAAGAGTTCATGCATTTTTATGGATTGACAGAATTAAAATTCTGGCTATGTTGTTGGGAGGGGCAAGTCCTTGAAAGAGGACATTATGTTTGGAAAGGGGAAGGGAGGGTTGGAGTAAGAGAGAAAGACTCTGAACTAGATTGACACAATGACTGCATTAGTGGGCTTAAGTATGTCAGAGATGATAAGGATGGCGCAGAGTAGGGCAGGTTTCAGATCTGTTGTTCATAAGGTTAGTTGTAATCTATGTGATAATTTGTAACAACACCCTTTCAATTTTTCACACTTGTTGTGGAGTAGATTCCGATTCAACGTGACCCCATATATGTCAGAGTAAACCGAGTGCTCCAAAGGATTTTCTTTTTTAACTGTGTTTTATTGTGACTTTAATGGAAATTTACAGAAAAGTTGGATTTCCATTCATTCATTGTTGCACATTTTCCTCCCTCCCTCTCCCTTCCTTCTCTCCCAGTTAAATTTTTATTTATAATTTTTTTCTTTTTGCATCTTTTTCTTCTCTCCCTCCCCTCCCTTCTCCTCCAGCCCACCCAGCAATGCACTCCTTGTTCCAGATTGTTGTCATATGTATAATACCTAATCATATATTATTTTTTTACGATTCTTCCCCTCATCTGTTCTACTGCAGTGTTTGTTATCTATCCATTCCCACTCTTTTCCCACTCACTGCCCACTCCTTCCCCATCTGTGAACACTCCATCCAGCAGTGTTATACAGTATTTGTCCTTTTGTGACTGAGATATTTCGCTCAGCAGGCTTCCCCATGTTGAGTAAAGTTTTATGAGTTCTTTGGTTTTCAATGCTGCATAATATTCCATTGCGTGAATGTACCATAGTTTTTCTATCCATTCATTTGTTGTCGGGCATTTGACTTGCTTCCATCTCTTTGGTGTTGTGAATAATGCAGCAATGTGCATACATCTGTTTGAGATGAGGCTCTTGAGTTTTGGGGGGGGTATAGTCCTAGTAGTGGAATTGCTGGGCCATTGTCTATTTCCAACTTTTTCAGAAAGTGCTAGATGGCCTTTCGTAGTGGCTGTACCATTGTACACTGCCACCAGAAGTGAATAAGAGTTCCAATTTCTCTACATCCTCACCAGCATTTGTTGTTTGTTGTCCTGTTGAACTTTGCTATTATTTCAGGGATAAGATGATATCTCATAGTTGTTTTGATTGCATCTCTCTAATAGCTATGGATTTTGAACATTTCTTCATGTGTTTGTTTGCCATCTGAATATCTTCTTTGGTCAAATGTCTAGTCATATCCTGTGCCTATTTTGTGTTTGAGCTGTTTATCTTTTTCTTATTGAGGTGCTCGATAAGATTTTCAGTAGTTGATTTTTAAGAAGTTGTCTGACAGGCCTTTCTTCCAAGTTGCTTCTGGGTGGACTTGAACAATCAACCTTTTAATTAGCATCTGATTGAATTACCTCTTGAAATACCTAGGCACTCCTTTCTTCAGTTACTATTGTAAATCAGTCCATGCCTAACGCTGATTCATTCATGCACTCAATGAGTATGTCCTAGATCCTCCCCACGTGCACCAGACACTGTGCTAGACTTAAAACTCCTTTATTGCCTCTGTGTGTTGGACACTCAGGGCCTGACAAAGAAGGTACATGAAAGCTCAGTCAAAGTGAGGGATGAAGTACATGTTAAGACAGTTGCAAAAGTATACTGAGTGCAGTTGTGTGAAGTGAAAAATGGCACACAAAGGAATAGTCAAATAGACTGAAAAAGAGGTGTTAGGTTTTATTTGGAGCAGTTAAAATGTGCCATGAAAAAGCCAGGTGTCATTTATGTCTTTGTTGTTGTTGTTAACAAAGTGGTCTTCTCAGTGCTAAGAAGGTTTTAAATAGGGGCTGGATAGAATACAGGGAGAACAGATAGACATAGATCCAGTCCTCTTGAGGCTTGTTCTCAATGGGAGAGAATCAAGCATGTTAATGACATGATGCCTGGAGGAGAAGCAATCTAGCTTCAAATCTAGCACAGTGCCTGGTGCATGGAGGAATCCTGGACCTATTCCTTCCACAGGTAATGGTGGGAAAAGACCTGTTATTAGTTACCAGAAACTCATGGAGACCACCTTTTGTTTTCAGGTCCTGCACCACCATGATTTTTGGTGTGTTTGTGTCCCTTGATGCAGCTATTATGTCCATTCATATGCTTGAGAGTTTTGCTTATTTCCACTGATCCTCTACTTTAACAAACATGATGTCCTTTTCTGGTGAGTGGTTATGGAGTTTGTCTTTCTATTTGAATTTTCTAGCGTGGATGACTGACTGTGTGGATGGGTGGGACTATTTAAATGGAACATGTTGGCTTATCCACAAAGGGATTAAGTATCTACCATTTCATAAGGGGATTGGTTAGTCTCAACAATCTACAAGAGGATTGGCTAGTCTTACCAATAAACTGAACAGCTCAATATGGATTGAGGCTGAATGTCAAGAAGACAAAGATTCTCACCACTGGGACAATTGGCAGCATCAGGATGGATGGTGAAGAGATTGAGATTGTTCACAACTTTAGTCTGCTTGGCTCCACAATCAACACTGTTGGCACCAGCAGCCAGGAAATTAAAAGACGTATTGCAAAAGGAAAGTCTGCCGTCAGGGACCTCCCTAAAGTACTGAAGAGCAATGGTGTCTCTCTGGAGACTAAGGTGCATCTGATACAGGCCATGGTCTTTGCTATCACTGGTTATGCGTCACAGAGTTGGACAATGACTACGGAGGTTAGAAGGAGAATTGATGCCTTTGAGCTTTGGTGCTGGAGAAGAGTATTGAGGGTACCATGGACTGCTAAGAGAACAAACAGATTCATCCTAGAGAGGGTCAAACCGGGCTGCTCCTTGGAGGCAAGGGTTCTGAGGCTTCGTCTGACATACTTTGGTCATATTGTAAGGAGAGACTGGTCCTTGGAGAAGAACATCATGCTTGGGAGGGTGGAGGGCAGGTGCAGGAGGGGAAGGCTCTCTAGTAGATGGATTGATTCGGTGACTGGGGTAATCGGGATGAGTGTGTTGGAGACAATGAGATTGGCACAGGACAGAACAGAGTTTATGAGTTGCAAGCAACTCGACAGCACATAACAACAACAGCTGCAGAGATAGAATCCTTTCTAGTCAGAGAAGAGGAAAGACACCTTTCTTACCACTATGAAGTTATGTTCTTGTTATTATGTGCCGTCGAGTCGTTTGCCACTCATAGCGACCCCATGTACAACAGCCCTAAATCGTGCTCTATCCTGTGCCAATCTCATTGCCTCTGACACACCC
>NW_006399978.1:254850-256982 GCF_000299155.1 Elephantulus edwardii
GAGAGGCTGGGCTCTATGAGGAGAAGTGTGGCATTAGGATTGGTGGATGATCTATCAACAATCTGCGTTATGCAGATGACACAACCCTGCTCGCTGAAACTGAGGAGGACCTCATGCACTGCACCACTATGAAGAGGAGGCTAAAACATGTAGGGCATGCTTTAGGACAGAAGCAGTAGCCATGGGTGAACTGGAGAACTGACATGAGATGGGAATTTAGGGGGAGGAGTAAGCCAATATTGGCAGGACTGAGAACTAAGTTGGATAATGGGGGAGGGAAGCCAATATTGACAGGACTGAAAACGTGGGAACACTTAGAACCACTAAGGCTCAAGTCTGATGTTCATTTCTAGAGTTGTCTTGACTGTATTCTGTTATCAGTCTGGATTATAAACTTTTGACCTCCTCAGTTTGGTTCTATGTGGTCTGTGAACTCTCACATTGGATTTTGGACCCAGGAAAGGAGTAAAATTGATTGAGATGAGAAGAAAGAGGAATGAGAGTGTGAAAGACATGCCTAACCTCATGCGAACTGGTTGTGTGTTATTGATGCTGTGGACAGGCAATGTTTCCCTTTGTGAAGATAATAAAGGTCAGATATGGTGTTTTTCACGTGGCCCTTGCTCTTTTTGCAATTATATTTCCTGATAATATGTCCAAAGTAAGCTGAAATATGAGAGTGTAGAGAGGACAGAGGGCAACTGTGGTGCCCGTTGTGTGTGTGTGTGTGTGTGTGTGTGTGTGTGTGTGTGTGTGTATGTGTGCGTGTAAGAACCCCGCTGATTCTGTTTCACATGATGAGATGCGTAGAGTATGAAGGGTTGAGTGCACAGGCTGGGTGAAGGGATTGTCAGGTGTGAGGGTTGTCAACTGACCTGCGGTAGGGTTGTCATAGCACTGATATTGTGGGGAGAGCTTTGAATTCCACTCTCAAATGCTTAGAAGTTTCTGGTCATGTTCTGTGGGGTTGAGAGTATAATGGCCCCAGCTGTCTACTTTCTAAAGCCTTGTGAATATGATTTTTTATGCAGCAGAAGAGACTTTGCAGATATGATAAAGATCTTGAGATGGGAGAAAAATAAGTTTGGATCCTTGGAGGACCACTGTTAGCAAGGACTGTGAGAATGTAGAAGGATTGAGTATACTCTGTTGTACCTAGGATTGCAGCTGACGCAACAGTACCTACCAACAAATGTAATCATTAGAGTCCTTAAGAGTGAAAGAAGGTGCCAGGGGAGAGATTCCAATTCATATCACATATGAACTTGACCTAGATGTTTCTGAAGATAGAAAAAGGTATCATGACCCAAAGAATTCAAGCAGCCTCTAGAAGCTGGAAATGGGAAGGGTACAGTTCTCTGTGGACAGTCCGGAAGGAAGCAGTCCTGATGACACCCAGTGAGACCTGTGTTGAATTTCCAACCTCTAGAACTGCATGAGAATAAATCTCCATTGTTCTGATTAATGCATGTGTTAATTTGTTACAGCAGTTAGTGTTGTATGTATGATGTGTACCACAGAGTCGGAACCCTCCCATAGCTGACCCTCTGGCGAGTTTTCAGAGGCAGTTAATCCCTTGGGAGGAGATTGCTCATCCTTCTCCCAGGGAGCAGCTGGTGGTCTCCAACCACTTGCCCTCAGCATTGCAGCACAGCTTACCACAAGGCCATCTGTCCCAAAAGAGAATATAGGATTAAGTTATCAATGATGAGTTTTTAAAAAAATCTCCAGCTTTCTCCCTATCTAATGTTTAGCATAAAAATGTTGAATAAACAAACATGGATATGTTGAATAGGACATGTTGGAAACACCAATGACTTGTCATCTGTGGGTGAGGGTGAAGCAGCAGGAAGCAAGGGCAGAAATGCTTGTGTGGCCTCAGGCCACCCCTTGGGCTGAGAGGATGCAGTGTGGGCTTTCAGGACTGAGGCAACCCTCCTGTCCAACTCCGTGCTGCAGTAGGCATGGCTCATAGAGGCTGACAGATCTAGATCTGAACTCCAATTTCTGCAGGCCCACTTTATAACACTGGAGCAACGACTGAGCTGGCTATGTCTCCTTTTTTTCTCCTCTGCCAAATGGGGATTGTTGTTGTTGTTGTTATCTGCCGTCGAGTCGTTTTCGACTCATAG
>NW_006399978.1:259287-267322 GCF_000299155.1 Elephantulus edwardii
ACCCATTATTATCAATGCATCTTGATTGCATGTTTAGGTTGTTTATTTTTCATTTCAGTGAACATCTACAGAGATTTTGGAATTCTATTCATTCGTTGTTGCACCCTTCTCCCCGCACAAACCCCTCCCCCCTGTACTATCTAGTCAGTCCTTTACTATATCTTACTTTTCCTTTTACCTCACTTATCTCTTTGTTAAAAATTGGAGTTTCTTTGAGGAAAAAGAAATTCTGCCTCAAAATAAGTTTCAGCCTGTTACTTGACTCATAGACATCATACTTGGTGGCTCCACTATCCTGTGACCTAATTTCTGGAGAGAAATATAAACTTAAATGTGCATGTAAATATATGTCATGCATTGAGCTGAGTTCCAAAAACACTGTGTCAATAAGGCTAGGCCATGATTCTCAGTAGTTTGTCAGTTCTGTCATTATGCATTTGGCAGCTATGTAGTAATGTGATCATTCCCAAAGCAACACTCTTATGAAGGTCACAGTCCTGATCTGATATAAGTAGAGTCTCCTTGGGTATAATCTATCTCATCTTTTATCTTACAAGAAATAAAAGGAGTTAGATACTGACAGAGAATAGGATTCTTTACCACTAAAAAAGAAGAACTTGGAACAGAACACACCATTTGGATCTGGTGTCCTTGTGCTGAGGAACTGGTAGCCCAAAAGGGAGACTGATGATAAGGATTTTACTTCAGAACCAAGAGAGAGGGAAAGATCTCCCTGCTTGGTACCCTGAAATGAGACTTCAAAGAACTGGGCAGTGTTGTATCCTTCATCAACACCTAAGAGCTAACTGAAAGAGAATAAATATCTATTTGCCAAAACAATCCACTTGTAGTATTTCTGTTGTAGTAGCAAGACATAACTAAGATAGTGTATGTGTAAGAGTAAATAGAAATATATCTGTCATTGGTGTATTTCTCTGGCAAAGCATGACTTATATTCTGGCCTCAATCAAAGTATTGGCAGGGCTGTATTCTTCCAGTATTCCACAGGAGGAGAATTTGTTTTCTAGCCTTTTTTAGTTTCTATTGCCTTGAGGGGTGTAGGGGGAACACAGACTACCAGCTGAAAGGTTGGCAGTTCTAATCCACTCAGAAGTACTCTGTAAGAAGGGCTTAGTGATATGCTTCTGATATGATTCAATACTCTATGGAACAATGTAAGCAATACTCTGTGGCAGATGAGAAAAACTGTCTGTCACAATTTGCACTTGCAATATAGCAAAGAAGTCTAACGTATTCTGGTATTCTCAGCGAGACAAGCGTTATATAGACTTAAACAGCCTTTGAGGGAAACACCAACAACAACCACACCCTAAAACAATAAAAAATCTCTGTGGGAACAATTTTATTCTTCATCTGTGGGGTCACCATGAGTTCAAATCAATTGAAGGGCAACTACAACAAGTTGTTTGCATCCCTTTAATTATGGCCCATTATCTATCTTTAGAGCTAACAACTGCATCATACTAATCTCTGCTTCTATCTTTACATCTCCCTCTCCTCATACTTCTCTCCTTCTTATTAAGGCTAAGGATTTTGTTGTTATTGTTATTGTTGTTGTACTGAGTCCCTAGATAACTTTCCAATTTTGAGGCCCTTTATTGAATCGGATGTACAAATCCCATTTTATATTATAATAAAAAGTTCCAAGAAGGGGACCATTATTCTGTCTGATGAGTTTGTACAGTGACTGCACCATGGACTGGAGCAGAGAGGAATTTGTAAAACTGGCATAGGGTCAAGCCAGGTCAGGTTTCATACTGTTGTACATATGGTCAATAATTAAGTCTGACTCTATGGCACCTAACAACACCAACAACAATAACAATTATTCTGGTGATGCTTCAGTGGCAGAATGCTTGCTTTCCAGGTCAGAAAATCAGATCCCATCCGATGTGCTTTATGCACCTGTTGGTCAAAGATCCTTTGCTTGTTGCTGTGATATTGAACCAATTTCAGTGATGCTTCCAGGCTACAACATTAAGAAAAAAAGTCAGGTATTCTCCTACAATTAAAAGCCTTGGAAGCCCTGGTGGCCTAATGCAAAGACACTGTGCCACAATCCAGAAGGCATGTGTTCCAAATCTACCAGCTGCTCTCAGGAGAAGAATGGGCAAACTCCCCTTGTGTGAACTGCCTCGGAAACCTACCAGAGGGTCGACTGTGAGTTGGTTCCAACTGGATGGCACATAAGAACAAAGGATCACAAGGGTCTGATCAATAACCATGTGGGGATGCCACCGGACTATAATTAACTGCCAAAAGAACAACAGATGTATCTTGGTGAATGCACAACCAAGGTTCTCCTTAGAGACAAGGATGATGAAACTTCATCTCACATATTTTGGATATGTTGTCAGAAGGGGCCACCATTGCAGAAAGACTTCATGCTGGAAAAAGTGGAGGATCCAAGAAGAGCAAGGTTCTCAATAAGATAGGTTGATGCTGCAGAACTAAGAAAGGATAACATCAATGAATGAGACCTCCTTTTAAAGGTTAAGTCTCTGTGTGCATCAGAAACTTTTACCAACATGGTGAAAAGAAAACCTACTGACGGGGGAAAAAATGTTGACAAAGCCATCTCAGACAAGGGTGTCATAACAAAAGTTTACATAATCCTGTAGGGCATCCACAAGAAAAAGACTAATAACTCAATTACAAAAATTGACAAAAGACATGGAAAGATTTTTCACAGAGGAAGACGACCAACAGAAACATGAACAGATGCTCAAAATCACTGGCAATAAAAGAGATGCAAATCAAAAGCACAATGAGGTAATATCTACCCCAACGTTGTTGTTAGGTGCCAATAAGTTAAGTACAATCCATAGAGACCCTATGAACAACAAATCTGAATCCTATCCTATCCTGTGCCATCCTCAGACTTCCTGACACACTAGAGCCCATTGCAGCAGTGACTGTGTCAATCAACCTGGTCAAGGGTCTTCCTCTCCTTAGTCGACAACCTTGCCTTGCATCATGTCCCTCTTCAAGGAATAGGCCCTCCTAGCAACATGCCCCAAGTATATGAACCAAAGACTCATCATTCTTGCCTCCAAAGAACTCTCTGGTTGCACCCTTTCCAAGGGTGTTTGTCCTTTTAGCCATCCATGGGATATTCATTGCTCTTCTTCTACCCCACAGTTCAAAGGCATCAATTTTTCTTTTGTCACCCTTATTCATTGTCCAGCTCTCAGATGCATAGCAAGTGATCAGAAAAACCACGGCCTGTATCAGATGCACTTTAGTCCTCAAACTGACATTATTACTCCTTAATAATTTGAAGAGGTACCTAACCACAAACTTTCCCAATGCAGAAGTTGGACTCTATGAAGAGGAATGTGGCATCAGAATCAGAGGGAGACTCATGAATAGCCTGCACTATTCAGATTACACAACTTTGCTGAAAGTGAGTACTTGAAGCACTTGTTGCAGAGAATCAAAGAATACAGTCTTCAATATAGATTGCATCTCAATGTCCAGAAAACAAAGATTCTTACCACTGGACTGATAGGCAACATCATGATAGATGGAGAAAATATTGAAACTGTCAACAACTTCATCTTACTTGGATCTAATTAACACCTTTGGTATCAGCTGTCAGGAAATTAGGAGACATGTCCCACTAGGAAACTCTCACCCCAATAGCTGTGGCAAAGTTTAACAGGACAGCAAGCAATAAATGTTGCAGAGGATGTTGAGAGATTGGAACTCTCATACACTATTCATGGAACTGTGTTATGGTACAATCACGCTGGAAGGCAGTTTGGCGTTTCCTCAAAAGCTAAACATAGACATTCCATATGACTCAGCTTTTCCACTGTTTGAAATAAATCCTGAGGAAAATACAATTGAGATACAAATGGAGATTTGTACACCGATGTTCATAGCAGAGTTAGTTACAATAGCAAGAAAATGTAAACTGCCCAACTGTCCATAATCAATTAATGGATTGAGAAATTGTGGTATATTCACATGGTAGAACACCATACAGCACTCAGAAGCAATGATATTAAAAAAAAATACTATACAACATGAGAAAGTCTAGAGAGCATTATATTGAGTGAGCTAACTCAGTCTTATATGGACAAATATTGCATTAGACCATTTTTTGTAAAGATAAGAGGCTTACTAGTAAGATGTGTACCAAAGTCCAGAGAAGGAAAAGGAGAGTGGAGAGGGCCTGAAGGTAGGAAGATGGAGAAATCTCAAGTTTTCAGAGTTTAGTGGGCAGAGGTAGGAAGTGAAGGAATTAGTCAAGATCCAGTGGAGACCTAAAAATGTGGGGTAATGGTGGGCACAAATTAATGCTGTTTAATTTTATAAAACACAGTGTATGGGAATTATCATATGAAATAGAATGTAAATGGAGGAGTGCATGGAACACAACATACAAACAAAACAAAATGCATACAAATTTTGTATGCAAACTAATATGAAATAATTTTATTTTAAAAAAATAGGTAAATTGATGCACCAACAACTTTAACAATGGATTTGAGCCTATCCAAATTCATGAGGTTGGTGCAGGATAGAGCAAGTTTCAGCTGTATTGTTCATAGGATTGCTATGTGTCAAAGTCAACTCTATAGCAGCCGACAACATGATGTCAGTGGGAGAGCTTTTGTGGCATAGTCTGTAGGGAATTGTGCTAACAACTCGAGAGACACCTCTTTGGTGAATTGAGTGACCAGTGGCTGGCTCTACAAGAGAAAGATGGGCAATTTCCTTCCGTGTAATTTACAGCCTCTGAAAACCTGCTGAAGGGTCAGCTGTGAGTCAGTTTCCAACTCAGCAATGATCAAGTGAGTGAAGAGGTTAATGAGGCAAGATTAGAAGAAATAGTTTTGTAAAGATAATGATCAGCCTTATCTATTTAAGAAGCCTCCTCAGGAATGCAGTATGCATCAAATAAATGAACTCTGGCAAAAATCTAGATTGCTTTTTGTCTGATCTACATCTGTCTAGCTTGCAACCTTTTTTTTCCTTAAAAGGTGTATGAACTATTTATTAAGAGACAAGGCCTAGAGACTTATTTCTTCTTGGACACACTCACAGTATGACTCCGGTGGCCAGTGGTCTTACTGTACTGGGCTTGAACTCCAAGGCCCCAAAAGTAACGCAGCCATCTGTGGGCACAGATCTTCAGTCACTCCAGGTCTTCATGGAGCTTGTTGTGCAGACCATTGGCCAGAACCGGACTGCATTTCTCAACCTTCACATCTTATTTTATCTGTTCAAGAACCAGTCTGGAATCTTGTACTGGCGTGGATCCTGCATAAAGGTGATACACGCTCCACCTTCTCCTCAGTGAGTTCTCCTGCCCTCTTGGTCAATGTCCACTTTCCTCAACAGCACAGGAGCATATCTTCACCCTACACCCTTAATGGCTGTGATGACAAGGGTTATCTTCCCCTGCCCATCAATCTTAGTGTTGAGTACTCCCAAAACGTGCTGGAACTTCTCTGGGATCACTAGAGACATGGCGGCAGCGGCAACGGTGGTGTGTAGGCCTCCAGAGGAAACCTGGCTTGCAATCTTGACTTGAACCACAGACCAACTTTGGACTTCTCGATCTCCAAAACCTACTTTTTGATACCTTGCTCCCCAAAAATGACCCTTGTACTCATCAGCCTCCGAAGCCAGTGCCTCCAAAGCCAGGAGCCTGAGACTTTTCCTGCCTGTAGATGACTTGGGTCATTAGCCTCTGGAGAAGGCTATCTCTAGAAATATGCCATGAACTTAATTGTTTCCCCTAAAATGCATGTATATAATGATATAATGTGGCAGCTATGTAATGATCCCTCATGATCTCGTAAACCAAATAGCTTGTAGAAAGATAAAGGGTGGAACACAACATTCCTTAAGCTCATCACAGCCCTCATCAGAGTTTGCCTTTTAATACCTTTCCTTTTACTAGAGATAAAAGGGGAGGAAAGCAAGCCGGAAGAATGGACCATGGACTGCAGAAAAATCACCACGTCATTACAGGCAACCCTAATCTCCTTGGATCTTTTTGGATCAGGCTTCTGTGAGATGGGATTCCATGATACTGGGGAAGACCAAGAGGAATTGAGGCCTCCAGTGAATTCTAGACCCACAGATGCTGAAGGAGATGAGAACTTCCTCCACCAAAAGAGTCAGCCTTCTTTTAGAGGAGACATCTGGAATTTCAGCTTCTAGTCTTCCAAACTGTAAGAGTAACAAACGTCTGTTTGTTAAAGACACCACCCCACCCCACCCCCGCCTTGTGATATTTCTGTTACTGCAGCACCAGACAACTAATAAGGTTGGCAGAAGGAGAGAATTGAGGCCTTTGAGTTTCGGTGTTGGAAAAGCTTACTGAACATCCTCACAGACTGTCAAGAGAACAAACATGTCTGTCTGGGAGAAAGTGAAACCAAAGTTCTCCTTGGGGGCAAAGACGGTGAAACTTGGTCTCACATACTTGAGACATGTTGTCAGGAGGATTAGGGTTCCATCATGCTGGGAAAGGTGGGGATCAGAGAAAAGGAGGAAGACAAATGCTACTCTTGTAAATAGCATCATTTTCCATATTTGCAGTGGAGAGAGTAGTGTCGATTCATGGAAATGGGATTATTAGGTCACAAGTACATTTTGATGGAAATTATAAACTTTCTATCTAATTTGTATACCTTCTTTTCCCAGCATTATGTGAGAGTGCCTTTTACCTCACTGTCTTCTAAGGGTGTAAGTATCTAACTTTTTAATTGTTGCCAGTCTAGAATGAAGAGCTTGCATAGACTGTTTTTTTTTTTTTTGCATAGACTGTTATTGAGACAGCATCTTTACCTGTGGTTTGGCACAGGGTGGAGAATGTTCTTATACTGGCTCCAAGTAGAAGTCGTTGACACTGCACTAATACACGACCTGTTGTTGTTGTTGTTGCTGTTGTTGCTGTTGTTGCTGTTGTGTTCCAACCCATAGAGTTGGAACCGGCCCATAGCTGACCCTCCAATAGGTTTTCAGAGCACAGGAGGAGGTTGCCCATCCTTCTTCATGGAGCAGCTGATGACCTCGAACTGCGTGCCTTCGGGATTGCAGTACAGCTTCTTGCCTCTAGCTTGCTGCTTTCTGATGATTTTAGCTTGAAACAGTGAAAATAGAGGAGTAGGTATATGGCAGGGCATTTAGAGAAGTCTGTTAAGTAAGGGATATTTCAAATATATTTTTGGCAGGAAGTATAGATCAATCAAGTAAGCCCAAGAATATCAACTTGGTATTTTTTGCTGTTGATAGAAAGGAGGACAAAGCACTTTAGTTAAAAAATTAGAAGATAGCCATCAGAATTCAGTTAACAGACACAGCCACTCTCATACCCTGGGGAAAGGCCTGTGGGAAAGGCCAACAGATTCCCGGCAAAAGAGATTTGAATCTGCTTATGTCCCAAGACAAATACTTTAATTAGAAGCCCAAAGTTCTATTCTCCTTGACTAAAGACTTTCTGACCTCACAAGATCATAGTAAACAATGTGCTATTCTTAGGTATGATGAATGAAACAGCACCCACAAGTCCAGAGATCAGAGAGTCCCTTGTGAGTGCAGGACAGTCACTAAATCCTCAAGTCAAAGGCAGAAAGGACTTGGAGCTAATGCAAGTCTTCCTGCTGGGAGAATAGGCAAACAGGAAGCAGTGCTGGGGGCTTGAATGATGCACCTCTTCCTTCTGTTCACATCCTCCCATTCCAGCACTGGCTCTGGTCTCCCCCTTGATCTTTCTTCTTAGTCCTTACTTTGTTTGTAAGGCGAATTCTTGGAGCCTTTACCACCTCATGCAGCTCTACTGTCTCATTGCCTTGTTATCTGGCAGGTCTCATAAGAACTAACTCTGACTCATGCTGATCCAGTGTGTGTGTCACAGCAAAACCTTGCTCCACAGAGCTTTCTTTCATGTATTTATATTGTTGTTGTTTCATTTCTTTAAATTCGTATTTTTTAATAGCTCAAATAAAAACTGATTGCATGACGTTTATTACAGTATTGAATGTACAAATCA
>NW_006399978.1:272337-281463 GCF_000299155.1 Elephantulus edwardii
ATCTTAGTCTCCAGAGAGACCCCATTGCTCCTCAGTACTTTAGAGAGGTCATTAATAGCAGACTTTCCCATCACAATACGTGTTTTTATTTCCTGACTGCTGGTGCCAAGAGTGTTGATCGTGGAGCCGAGCAAACTGAAGCTGTGAACAATCTCAATCTCTTCGCCATCCATCCTGATGCTACCAATTGGTCCAGTGGACCTGCAAGGGAGACAAACATTAAAAATCTTGATATTGCAGAGAAACTGGAATCCTTATTCACTGTTGGTGGTAGTGTAAAATGATGCAACTACTATGGAAGGCAGAATGGAGCTGTCTCAAAAAATTGGACATAGAAATACCATTTGACCCAGCAATTCCACTACAGTGTATATGCCCTAAAGAATCCAAAACTGCCACCCAAGCAGATATATGTACACCCATGTTTAATGTGGCCTTGTTCACAACAGGAATGAGCTGGAAACAACCCAAGTGTCCATCACAAACGAATGGCTAGAAAAGCTTTGGTATATTCACACAATGTAATACTATGCTGCATTGAAAAACAAGGAACTCATGAAATATTATACAAAATGGTTGACCCTGGAGGACATTAAACTGAGTGAAACATCTCAGTCACAAAAGGACAAATACTGCATAATGCCATTGTTGTAAAGCAGGTCTGCCATTGGAGTTGAGGAGAAACTAAAAGGGCATAAATAATGTATGCTGCATTGAAACAAAAGAGGGAGAGAACTGTTTAGGAGGAATATATGATTAGGTATTAGTGTCATGACAAGAGTCCAGAATGAAAGCTGCATAGTGGAGTGGACTGACATCACTACTCCTCAACTGGACCAATAACCAACATTATGATAAATAGAGGAAAGATTGAAGTTGTCAAAAATTTAATTTTACTATCATCCACATTCTTGGTAGCAGCAGTCAGGAAATAAAAAGATGTATTACACTGGGAAAATCTGCTGTTAGGGACCTTTCTAAATGAGTAGTTTGAAGTCCATTTGAAGTTTGAAGACCAAATGTATCTGATTAATGCTATAGTCTTTCTGATTACTAGCTATGTATCAAGACTCGAAAAATGAATAAGGATGACAGAAAAAGAATTGACACATTTGAGCTGTTGTGCTGGAGAAAAAGCACTGAACATCCCATGGAAGGCTAAGAGAATGGACAGAGATGTCTTGGAGAGGGTGCAGCTGGAGGTGCTCTTTGGAGACAAGAATGATGAGGCTTCACCTTACATACTTTGAGTGTGTTCCTAAGAGGTGCTATTCCTTGGAAAAGGATATGATGCTGGGAAGGGTGGAGGGTTATCAAAGGAGAGGAAGACCCTCAACCATGTGAATTGACACAGTGATGGCAGAAATGGGCTCTTGTGTGTCAGAAAGTGAGGATGGCGCAGGATAGAGTAGGATTCAGATCTTTTATAGGGTCACTATGAGTCATGGTCGACTAGACAACACCTAACAACAACAACAATAGTCCACATTTAGCACTGAGTACTAGTCAGTAGCAGTTAAGCTATCAAATAATATAGTTATGTTGCATTTGTACCATTAAATTGGAACCGACATATAACTGACCTTTAGTGAGTTTTCAGAGGCAATAAATAGCATAGGAGGAGATTGTATTAAAATGGGCAAATCTACTTCAAAATACCTCTTTGAAGTGCTAAAGAGAGAGGATGTCAGTGTAAAGACTAAGGTGTGTCTGATTCAAGCTATCACCTTATATATGTGTGTGAAAGATGGACAATGAATATAGAGACCAAAAGCTAATTGATGCTTTTGAACTGTGGTGAAGAATATTGATTATACCAGACTGCCAAGAGGACAAACAAAACTGTCTTAGAAGTGCAGCCAGGGTATTCCTTTGAGGGAAGGATGGTGAAACTTGCTCTCATATACTTTGAACATGTTGTCAGGAGGCATCACTCCAGTCATTGGGAAATTGATATCATGCTGGGGAACTAAGTAGGGGTCAACATAAAAGAGGAATATCCTCAACTGCATGGATTGACACAGCGGCTACCGCAATGGGATTAAGCAGAGCAGAGAATGTGAGGATGACACAGGGTTGGGCAAGGTTTTATTCAATTGTACATGTGGCCATCATTAGTCATAATCAACTCAATGACACCCAAAACCTATCAGCACTCAAATAATTTAATGAGAAATTAGAATTAAAATTACTGCATATGGGTGATCGATCCATACATTGAGGATTCAGTCTGTCTATGGGACTGCGTAGGACCCACATCTGAATTCAGAGACATTCTTCAAACAACATTCTGAAAGATGTAAATTACCACTTAAAGCAGCCTGGAAATTTCCTCCTATGCCAGTCATATCCAATTCAATCGTACACAACAAGAAAACACACACACACACACACACACACAAACACACTTTTCCAACTACCCCAAACCCTCACTTTTTGAAAACCATAAAGGCATATGAAATACAAAATCTTTGTAAAACTCTAAAGGTTTCAAGAGAGAAAGTTTACTTTAAAAATAGTCACTTATGAAAAAAAAAATAAAAATTATTAAAAAAATAGTCACTTATGTCATTCTACTTTAAAAATAGTCATTTATAATCATCCTATTGAAAATGTTAAATCCAATTTGATAACTGGATTTTTAAACTGCTACAAAAACTATTGTTGCACTGCTATCTGAAAGGTCAGTAGTTCAAATCAACCAGCCTTTCCTCAGGAGAAAGATGGACAGTCTCCTATAAAAAATTCACAACCTCAGATAGGCAACAGAAACTCAGAGTCAACTTGATGGCCAATGGCTTGGATTTTTTTTTTTTACCAAGTGCAGTGTTAGCTTAAAAGTTGGCATTTCTAGCCATTACATTGGCCTCCTCTGATCTTCAGCTACCGTAACTTCACATATGTGGTCTTGCAAATTATCAATGTCTGTGCGACTAGGATAAGAGAGAGAGATAGTGCTTCCCAAACTGAGTAGCAAGACTTCAGGCTGACTGGAGCAAGACTGTGGTGAGAGCGAGAATCTGGTGGCGAGACCCTGGTGATAGTAGTGGAAAGGCTGTGACATTGCTGTGGAGAAATTGTGGCAAGGTGTAACCAGAGGAACCCCGAGATAAAGGCCACAGTTTAAAGGTTTGCTTTTCTTCACGGATGATGGAAGGAAAAGCTGACTGCTGAATTGAAACTGGAGACTGGACTAATTGAGGAATTGTGCCTTGGAACTGCTGAAGTGAAACCTGGCACTTGTATTGTGTGATATGTTTGTCTCTCCCACTCCTCAACCTATTTTCCTAATAAACCCCACTCTTAGTATCACAACTGTGAATAATTCCGTGAGTTAACAATGAATGGTGAACCAAATGATTTGTGGAAAGAGCTTCAGGAGTATGGGGGTGGCATGTCTGATCTATTTGCTGCTATGGATATTACTGATGGGGACAGATACCCTTTATGAAGGAGTTAGAAGTCAGACTTGGCCATCGCCAGCCCCACAATGCATTGGCTCCTTCCATACCTAGCAATTAATTTCATCATATTCTTCAATATTTAAATCATAGAATAACATTTCCAGTTCTAGGAATTTGTAGGATTTTCAATAACTGATTTTCTTTTTTTCTTTTTTTTAACATAGAACACCAAGCCTTTCTTTTGAGCCACCTCTGAAGGTAGAGAACTTGCATAGATTTCTTTTGTTGTTCATAGTCAGTCAGTTCAAAAACTAAGGTATTTTCTTTTCACTGAATTGGGAAGTTTTTTAAGCACACAGGGACTTAATTTTTAGAAGATCCTACGTGTCTGTTTTGTACATGTCTGGCTGGATTTGCAAGCCAATTTATATCACAGACTAGGTCTTTTAAGTTTGGCCCTATTTTGTCTTTTATGATCTTTGGGGTTTGGGGCTTTCCCCCTAAGTCTCTGATCTACCTTGGGTTGATTTTTGTTTACGGTGTTGAGATGTGGAAAACCTACAGATGGGGAAGAAACATTTGACAGTGACCCGACAGAAAAAAGTCTAATAAAGAAAAAGCTGATAACTCAAGGACAAAATGGGCAAAAGAACTGGAAATGTTCAAAATCACTAGCAATAAAAGAGATGTAAATCAAAACCGCAATGAGGGGTTTGAACTCGTTTGTATGTTTAAGAATTTGTGAAACCACCCTATACTCAATGTTCCAGGAAATGGCTAAATCACATGTACCCTGGTTCCGAGAATTAGCTAACCACAAGGGTTAGGCAAATATGCTGATGTCTTAAGATCTGTCTAACTGCCGAATGTGCAAGAATAAGATATTGTGCAAATATGCTATGTAATCCATATATGATGCCAAACCAATGAATTTAAACTGTGCTGAAATCACCCAATGAGAAACTAATGCCTTTATGAATCCCCCTCGTGTGTATAAAAAGAGCTGAAATTGTCTGCTCGGGGTCGACTCCTCTGTCTTCTGTGAGAGATACGTGTCGATCCGGAGCTCCGCAATAAACCTCTTGCTTTTGCATAAAAAAAAACGCAATGAGATATCTTCCCATCCCAGTAACAGTGTCAAAGTTTAATAGGCCAGCAAGTAATAAATATTGGCAAGGATGTGAAAAAATTGGAACTTTCATGCAATTGTAGAGGGATTGTAAAATGGTACAACCACTCTGGAAGGTAGTTTGATATTTCCTCAGAAAGCTGAACACAGAAATCCTACATGACTCAGCTATTGCACTGTTGGACAATATATCCTGAGAAAAGTAGAACAGAGACACAAAGGCTTATACACCTATGCTCATAGCAGCATCATTCACAAAAGCAAAAAAATGAAAAACCCAAATGTCCATCAACAAATTAAGGGGTTGAGAAATTAAGGTATATTTACACACTAGAACACTATGCAGCATTAAGGAGCAATAATTTTGTAAAATACTATATAACATGGGAGATTTAGAGAGCATTATGCTGAGTGAACTAACTCAGTTTCTTTAAGGATAAATACTGCATAAGACTATTATTTGTAGAAATAGAAGATAAATAGTAAGATGTGGATAAAAGTCCACAAAGGGAAGGGGATGGGCAGACAGAATGGAGGAGGGGAGGAAATCACTGGGATAAAAGAGTTTGGGAGGTAGGGGGTGGTAGTGAAGGAATTAGGAACAATCTAATGGGGACCTGAAAAGAAGAGGTAATAGTGGGCATAGATCAATGGTGATTAATTTTATAAAACACAGTGTAGACGAATCATTTGAAACACAATGTGAATGTTGTTGTTGTTATGTGCCATTGAGTCATTTGCGTACAAGAGCTCTAAACACTGTTCTATCCTGTGCCAACCTCGCCATCTCAAACACACTTATTCCCACCGCCCCACTCCCAGAATCGATCCATCTCATCGGGGGTCTTCCTCTCCCCCACCATCTGTCCACTCTGCCAAACATGATGTCCCTCTCCAAGGACCCGTCCCTCCTTGCAACATGCCCAAAGTATGTCAGATGAAGCTTCAGAATCCTTGACTCCAGGGAACATTCTGATTTCACCTTCTCCAGGACAAACCTGTTTGTTCTCCTAGCAGTCCATTGTATATTCAACACTCTTCTCCAGCACCATAGCTCAAAGGCATCAATTCTATCAACCTTATTCACTGTCCTACTCTCTGATGTGTATTTTCTATTTTACTTTTATTTTACATTGGTTGCACACAAAATTTGTATACAATCTTTGTGTGCAACCAATGTAAAATAAGAGTAAAATAGATAGAAAACAAAACCAAAACTAAGGTGTGTGCCCTACCAAAGCCATGGTACTGTCAGCTACTTCTTCAGGGCACAGAAGTGGGATAATGAATAACAAAGACCAATCTTTCTCAGAAAACGGAAATCCATAAGAATTCTCCATTCTCAGTGGGGGAGAGCCCTGGGTTAGATTTCTCTACCTATCTATATCAAGATAGTTTGCTGGATTTGGTAGTCCATAAATCCTTCATTCATACACTTAGCACCAGATGCCAATGTGATTATGAGTTTAAACCCAGTGAAAGTAGGAGCAATGAGATCAAAAGCAGACAATATAAAATGACATGCAGATGATCCAGACTTGTATAGAGCAAACACGTACATGTGCATTCACATACACGCACATGCAGACCCACGCACGGCACAGATATTCATGCCTAGTTATTTAAGCACACAGGTATAGACAAATGTTCACACATACGTGCCCACACAGCATGTACTTTCTAAACATACAATTAAAGGAGTATCTTAAGAGCAAACTTTTTTTCTACGATAGTGCATTAAAGCATTGCAAATAAAGATTTGAAAGTTTGATAGTATTTGCTGGTGGGAATGTGAGAAAAGCCAAACTGCATACTCTTGAGGGAATGTGAATCGGTACAAACTTTCAGAAGAGCATTTTGGCAAAGTCTTCAAACTCTTTAAAAGGTTCATACTCAATGACCCTGCTTTTGAAATGTGTCCATTGCTTGCTTACACAAGGCAACAGAAATATATGTAATGAATATTTATTACAGCATGGTTTATGAGAGTCAAATCCGAAAGCAATCCAACTTTCCGTCAGTAAGGTTTGATCACATAAATCATGGCACATCTACACAATAGAACAGTATATACCTGCTGAAAGAATTATGTTCATTTGTACATACCTGTGTAAAAAAGTGTTCAAGATGCATTGCTAAAGAAGCTATCAAGCACTAAACATAAGGGTCCCACAGTTTTAAAAATACAAAAGAATATATAGCAAATCAGTAAAAATGCTTAATTCTTGAGGAGTCATGGAATTGTGGGAGACTTGCTTTTTTTTTTTAATTGTGCATTTAATGGTGCCAGACATTGTTCCAGGTGCTGGTGATGGAGCAGTGAATATACACAACAGGTTCCTGCCCTTGTGGCTAGTTTTTCTACTAGAAGAGATAGGTGACAAGCCTGGAAACAGAATGAATGTCAGGAAGTGGTAAGTTCTGTGAAGAAAAACAATTGGGTAAGACAGCTGGTATGTGAAAAGATATGTGGGTGCCCGACCCCTCTCCCTGAGAAATTGGCCTTATTTGGAAACAGGGTTTTTGAAGATGGTATCAATTAATGTGAGGTCATACTGTGGTAGGGTGCTTGTTAAGTCCATCTGACTGGTGTCCTGTAAAAATAGCAGAAGAGACACAGAAAGACACACAGATGGTTCTGCAAGCCAACAAGTGCCTGGGGCTACCAGAAACCAGGAATAAGTCATGATATGCATTTCTCCTTGAGACCTTCAGAATCAAGTCTGTTATCTTACGGAAGTGTGAGATCTTACAGTCTGCTCTTCTAGGTCTCATACTTTTTGATATTTTGTTCTAGCAACAATGAGAGTCCAATGCAACACTCAAGAATGGTAGGAACTCTGGTCTGGATCAGCAGCCAGGGACCATGTCTCTCAAGAATACAGTTGGTGGAGGGGGTGAAGAATACAGTTAAAGAAACCACTAAAGAAAGAGCTTTATTGCTGTTGCTGTTAAGTGCTGTCAAGTTGGTTGTGACTCACATTGATTGATCTCCATGTACAATAGAACAAAACACTAAGAAATCCAGTGTTCCAGGGGAAGGAAGCTCTAGGCCAAAAAAAATTAAAAAGTAGAGAGAGAGAGAGAGAGAAAGGAAAAAGAAGGAGAAGGAGAAGGAAGGAAGGAAGGAAGGAAGGGAGGGAGGGAGGGAGGGAGAGAGAGAGAGAGAGAGAGAGAAAGAGAAAGAAAGGAAAGAAAGACAAAGAAATAATTAGTGAAAGCCATTTCTGACAAAGGGGTCACACATACACATGGACACGGTGTGGATACTGCCCTAGACTTGGCCTCATCCCTCTGTCTTCTTATTGAGACATTAGTGAAGATTTCAGTGCCTGGCCTGCTCTGCTTCCCTACAGGAGCTCTGGGTCTCAAACTCACTCCCCACAGGGAAATGCTGGGTAACTGAAGGGTTATCAGCCAGTTTACCACCTGAGCTGTGAATCAACATGCAGATATCTCTGTGGAGAGAGTACTAGGGTGTGGGTTATGTCTAAGTGTAGCACCTCTTTGCACTTGGGAGTCTACAACAATAGTCATTCTCAGCTTTCTGGCCTATCTGACTGGCCCTGGAGTAACGCTTGGCCATCTGTACACTGGACAGTCCTCGGAAGCAGATAAAACCTTGGCTGTCCTTACATTGGACAGGAGACAGAGATCGCTGGGGACTTTGCAGGTCAGAGCTTGGAGCCTGTCACCCTCGGGCCCAGAATCCCAGAAGATGTTGGGCAGTGCAACCAGTTACTACACTCAGTTCACTGTAAGGTTTGAGTTTCAGATCCTCCAAGAAGTTCCTTTGAAGAAAGATTTGACAGTCTTCTTCTACAAAAAAATCAGTCCTTAAAAACCCTGTGGAGCAAAATTCTACTCTGACACAAGTGAAGTTGTCACAAGCCAAGGTCTGTTCAATGGCAATTGGCTTGATATTCTCAGTTTTGGTGGCCACTTCAGTGTCCCTTTCTTGATAATTTTATACCACACAGCATGTCCATTACCAGAGACCAAACAGGCTCCCATGAGTAAAGAGACCAGCTCCTCAGCCAACAGGGAAGAATTCTCACTTCTCTGGAGGACATACGTGGAGAAGGTGGAAGACTGAAGTTAACGTTACAAATCTTCCTCACTGTTTTGAGGGTGCATGGTGCATGCTATGTGCATACATTCAAGCACACAGCATGCTATTGGGCCCCTACTTGGGAGTCCAGGCTCCAGTCCTATGTTTTCTGTGGGAGGTGCCCCACAGAACACTCTAAGGCTCTTGGACTATCAGCTTCCAAAGACTGAACACTGAGGCTATTATCCCTTCCCTTTTTCAGCATTGGCCTCCTCCCATTTGTTGCTAGTAGGTGCTATGGAGCTGACTGTGACTCATGGTGACTCCATGCGCAACAGGGCAAAATCCTGCCTCTTACAGTGCTGTCCTTACAATTTCTCCTGTGCTACCATCACTGGTGCAGTCATGATGTCAATCCATCTTATGGCTCTCCTGCTTTTTCTTCTTTAAAAAAGCAATATCTAAAAGTATTATATTTTAGGGCATTATTTTTATCGTAGGAGTATGCAATGAGGGTTGTAGAGTGGATTATATTTGGGGCT
>NW_006399978.1:281563-284123 GCF_000299155.1 Elephantulus edwardii
CCCACCCCTCCCCATCCCCAGTTTTCTCTTCTCTTTGAAAAGTATAAGGAAAATTCTTTCATTGTTATACATACCTCTTCCCACATCCACTCCACTATGCAGCTTTCATTCCGGACTCCTGTCATAATAATACCTAATCATATATCCTTTTTAAACAGTTCTCCCTCTCATCTGTTTCAATGCAATACACATTATTTATCCCATCTTTTCTTAAGTTCTCCTCAACCCCAAGGTCAGTCCCGTTTTACAACAGTGACACTATGCAGTACTAGTTCTTTGATGACTTGAGATATTTCACTCAGCATAATGTCCTCCAGAATCACCCATTTTGTATAATATTTCATGAGTTCGTTGGTTTTCAATGCAGCATAGTATTCCATTGCATGACTATACCACAGCTTCCCTATCTATTCATTTGTTGATGGGCACTTGAGTTGTTTCCAACTCTTTGCTATTGTGAACAAAGCCACAATAAACATTGGTGTGCATGTATCTGCCTGGGTGGCAGTTATGGTTTCTTTAGGGTATATTCCCAGTAGTGAAATTGCCGGGTCAAATGGTATTTCTATTTGCAACTTTTTGAGAAAGCACCATACAGCCTTCCATAGTAGTCACACCATTTTACACTCCCATCAACAGTGAATAAGGGTTCCAGTTTCTCCACAACTTCGCCAGCATTTGCTGTTTGCTGCTCTGTTAAGTTTTGACATGAAACCTTTTTGACAACAGGGTACCAATCTTGAGCAGCAATACATTTGTGAAAAAATATTTGTGAAGATACAGGTAACACTTCTGATATAAAGTTCTCTTAAAAACCTAAGGTCTCAAAAAGAAATAAATAAACCTCCAAGGTCTCAAGGAATTCATGAATCCTAACAGGAAGTAAATATTCTATTAATTTTAAGATGCATGTAAAAGCAAATATTAACACATTAAAAATTAAATGCCCAAAATCTACACAAAAATTAACAGCCCTCTTAGCAAGCACATGAAAAACTGCATGCACAAAATCTTGGGATGTTTCCTAAAGCTTGGATTTGATCTTTCTCTATGCTACATAAACAGAGTGATGCATTATTTTCCATGCTTTATGAACTGTACAGTGCTCCCATAAACATGGAAAACAAAATAAACAGTAAAAACCACAACCGTTTTCTTTAAATGCAAGTACAATTTGGAAAGCTTTCAAATGTGAGGATAATAAAATAATATAAAAAGTATCCACTTTGTGATTGGCTTAGTTACTTTCAGTCAAGCATAATTTGTAGCATTGCAGTTGATGCTTTAAGATATAAAACACAGAGTTACCACTATGTTGTTGTTGTTGTTGTTAAATGCTGTCCAGTCAACTGTGACTCATAGTTACCCTATATGTACAACAGCCCTAAACCCTGCTCTATCCTGTACCAATCTCACTGTCTCCAACACACCTATCTTGATTACCCCAGTCACCGAATTAATTCATCTCATTGATGGTCTTCCTCTCTTGTGCTGTCCCTCCACCCTCCGAAGGATGACGTCCTTCTCCAAGGACTGGTTCCTCCTTGCAACATGTCCGAAGTATGTCAGACAAAGCTTCAGAATTCTTGCCTCCAGGGAGCAAACTGGCTTCACCCTCTCCAGGACGAATTTGTTTGTTCTCTGAGCAGTCCATGGTATACTAAATACTCTTCTCCAGCACCATAGATCAAAGGCATCAATTCTCCTTCTATTGTCCCTAGTCATTGTTCAGCTCTCTGATGCATAGAAAGCAATTGTGAAGACTATAGCCTGGATCAGGCACATCTTAGTCTCCAGAATGACATCATTGCTCTTCAATATTTTAGAGAGGTCTCTGACAGTAGATTTTCTCAGTGCAATTCATGTTTTAATTTCCTGGCTTCCGGTAACCAAGAGTGTTGATTGTAGAGCTAAGCAAACTGAAACTATTAACAATCTCAATCTGTTCACCATCTATCATGTGCTGCCAGTAGGCCCAGTGGTGAGAATCTTTATTTTCTTGATGTTGAGCTTCAATCCATATTGAAGGCTGCAGTCCTTGACCTTCTGCAGCAAGTGCTTCAGGTCCTCCTCAGTGTCATCAAGCAGGATTATGTCATCTTCATAATGCAGATTGTTGATGAGTCTACCTCCAATCCTGATGCCACATTTCTCCTCACAGAGCCCAGCCTCCCAGATAATCTGTTTCGCACATAGATTGAAAAGATATGGAGATAGGACACATCCTTGACATGCACCCTCTGCAATTTTGAACCATGCAGTGTTTGCTTGCTCTGTTCTGATGACTGCCTTCTGGTCAAAGTATAGGTTTCGCATAAGCACAATCAAGTGCTCTTGGATTCCCATTCTTCTCAGAGTCAGCCACAGTTTGTTGTTATCTACACAGTCAAATGCTTTTGCATAAGTCAATGAAACACAGATAGATAGTCCTCTGGTCCTCTCAGCTTTCTGTCAAGATCCATCTGATATGTGATTAGGTATTTCTGTCATGACAGGAGTCTAGAGCAATGGCTACATGGTGGAGTGGACCTGGGGGGAGGGTTTGTAAAACAATGAAAGA
>NW_006399978.1:286220-294821 GCF_000299155.1 Elephantulus edwardii
AAAAAAAAAAAAGCAATATTCTATTGTGTTTTCAGTGAAAGTTTATGGAGGAAGGATGCTGGGGCTCCACCAACTACCCCAAGCCTTGATGAGGCCTGTCTCGATAAGGCCTGCCCGCATCCTGATAAGGCAACTAGATGACCATATCTTGGTAAGGCTGATCACATCCTGACAGGACCCTCAACTTCCTGAGCAAATATCATCCCCTCTCAATCTCCTTAATAGTCTTTATAAAGAGAAATGGATTTAGTCTGCCTACACGCCATTCTGATCTTCTCTGACCGTTTAATAAAAGCTTGCTCATTTCTTGGGACCAGTTTCTGCTTTTCTCTCTCAGCTCTTCTTTTCTATCTAGCACAGTTTACCCAGAAAATTGCTGTTATGTGCCATCGAGTTGCTTATCCTATGTACAATAGGAAACCTGCTCTATCCTGTGCCAATTTTACTGTCTCTCAAATATCTACCCCCATTACCCCAGTCACTCTAGCAATCCATCTCAACTATGGTCTCCCTCTCTTTCTCCATCCCTCCACCCTTCCAAGCATGATATCCCTTTCCAAGGACTGGTCCCTCCTTGGAATAAGCCCAAGCTATGTAAGATAAAGCCTCAGAATCCTGGCCTCCAAAGAGCAGGCTGGCTTCACCCTCTCTAGGCTGAGCCTGTTTGTTCTCTTAGCAGTCCTTGATATATTCAACACTCTTCTCCAGCACCACAGCTCAAAGGCATCAATTCTCTTTCTATCATCCCTAGTCATTGTCCAGCTCTCTGATGCATAGAAAGCAATTGTGAAGACTATGGTTTGGATCAGGCACATCTTAGTCTCCAGACTGACATAATTGCTCTTCAGTACTCAGGAGAGGTCCCTGACAGCCTACTATCCCAAAGCAATTTGTCTTTTGATTTCCTGGCTGCTGGTACCAAAAGTGTTGATTGTAGAGCCAAGCAAACTAAAAGCTGTTAACAATTCTCACCAAAGGTGATAATCTTTGTTTTCTTGATGTTGAGCTTCAGTTGAAGCCTGCAGTCTTTGATCTTCTGAAGCAAGTGCTTCAGGTCTTCCTCAGTTTCATCAAGCGGGGTTGTGTCATCTGCATAACGCAGGTTGT
Source organism: Elephantulus edwardii (assembly GCF_000299155.1). Classification (NCBI taxonomy): domain Eukaryota; kingdom Metazoa; phylum Chordata; class Mammalia; order Macroscelidea; family Macroscelididae; genus Elephantulus; species Elephantulus edwardii. The sequence continues at coordinate 287,328 of NW_006399978.1, forward strand.
TGATGAATCTTCCTCCAATCCTGATGCCACATTCCTTCACATACAGCCCAGTGTCCTAGATGATCTGTTCTGCATATGAATTGAAAAGGTATGGAGACAGAATACATCCCTGGTGGACAACCTTCCTGATTTTGAACCATACAGTGTTTCCTTGTTCTGTTCTGTTCTGACAACTGCCTCCTGGTTCAACTATAGGTTTCTCATCAACACAATGAAATGTTTTTAGGTCCCTATTTAATAACTTCTACACAGATTTTTCAGGGACTTTGTTGTTGTTTACTGTTGAATCAGAACCACTCCATGGCTGACCCTCCAGTGGGTTTTTAGAAGCAGTAAATTAAGTGGAAGGAGATTGCCCATCTTTCTGCCATGAAATAGCTGGGAGATACAAACCTTTGTGTTGGCAGTGCATTTCCTTACTGCTAAGCCATGAGACTTTTTTTTAAATGTGTCAATGTTCTCTCTAATTGCAATCTAGCTGTTCTATTTCCACCAATGATGTCAGTTTCAAGATTAAGGGGTGCCTGATCTGAACCGTGGTCTTTTTATTACTTGTTATACATCTAAATGTAGGGCAATAACTAAAGAAGACCAAAGAAGAATAAGTGCCTTTGAGTTGTGGTGTTGGAAAAGAATATTGGATATTTCCTTCCCAAGGACTACCTAAATAACGAAAAAATCTGTCTTGGAGAAAGTGTGACCAGGGTGCTCCTTGGAGGCCAGGACAGTGAAACATTCTGTGAGCATGTGGTTAGGAGGGATTAGTCCTTGGAGAAGGACTTCATGCTTGAGAAGGTGGAGGGTCAGCATAGGAGAAGAAGACTCTCAATAAGATGGATTGACATGGTGACTGTAACAATGGGCTTCACATAATATTTGACGGGATGAGGGTGGCACAGAGCAGGTCAAGGTTCAGATCTTTTCTCCTTAGGGTTGCTATGAGTTACAGTGAAGCAGAAGGCACCTAACAACAACAACAAAAGTGCCAGTGTCCCTGTCCCTTATCTCCTTATCTTTCCTTAAGAGTAATCATTTTTTTTTTTAATTTTTATTTTATTATTTTTGTGTGAGTGTACCATCAAATCAGATCTGGCTGGTACAAGAGGAGATTGTTCCTCCTTCCCCAGCAGAGCATCTGGTGGATTCAAACCGTGAGCCTCTGGGATTGTAGTTGCAGCTCCTTGCCACTAGGCCATCTCTCCCATTAGTCTTCATATTGTCTGTAGGGTCCCATTTATCAAATATGGGAGGACAAGCCCGACACAAGTGAGTATTTAAAAAGGAAAAAAAAAGTTGTCATCAAGTTGACTCTGACTTACAACAACAACCCTGTGTGTCAGTCAGGGTAGATCTGTGCTCCACCAACTCTTCAGGGGCTGGTTTTTCAGACTTGCAGTAAGTGGACCATTATGCTTTTCTCCAGAGGCCCTTCCAACCTCCTCTCAAGTTAGCCGCTGAGTACTTTAACCGTTTGCACCGCTCATAACTCCCAAAGGGTATTCACTATTCACTCAAGTATTTATGTGCATGCTTAGCAAAATTCACTGACACCCAAGGCAAATGTCATTGTATGAGAAAGAAAGAGTTTTTTCATCCCAATTTTTTACCTCTCTGCTCTCAAATTCCTTTAGGAAAAGAAAATAATGAATTTATAAGAAAACAGTTTAAAATTTATTGCCTAAATTAATACTGTTTCTTGAGTAGTGTCTGGTGACTTGATCCACCCAGAGCTGCACTGTTAATCCAAAGGCCACACCGCTCTGGTACTTTGAATCCATTGGTGGCTTCTCCCAAGAAAGATGAGCAATTACTTTCCAATTTGCAGCCTTGGATGCTTGATGGAGGGTCAGCTGTGACCTAGCTCCCACTCCAGCAATGAATTATTTCATGAGGAGTTTTTCTCTTTCTTTTACATGGGTTTGCATACAAAGTTTGTATACATTGTGTTTTCCCTATGCTTCATTCACATTGTGTTACATACAAACATTCTCATTGATTTTGTTTTATGAAAATCAATCACCACTGAACTACGCCCACCATTACCTGTCTTTCCAGATCCCCACCAGATCTTTTCCATTTCCTTTACCCTTCCCCCTCTACCCACCAATTGTGCAATCCTATGATTTTCCCTGCCCATCCTTACTCCTCTGCTCCCACCCTTTCCCCTCCAGGCCCATGCACATTTCACTAGTTATCCTTCTATTTTTACAATAATAGTCTTATGCCGTATTTATCCTTATGAGACTGAGTTAGTTCACTCAGCATAATGCCCTCCAGTCTCTCCCAAGTTATGCAGTAATTTTGGAAGCCTTTGCTCCTGAGTGCTTCATAATATTCCATCATGTGTATGTACTACAATTTCTCTGTCTGTTGGATTGTGGTTAGACATTTGGGCTGTCTCCATGTTCTTGTGATGGTGAATAATGCTGCTATGAATATTGGTATACAAACCTCCATTTGTGTCTTAATTCCAATTTTTATGAGGAATTTTTTTTTATTTATACTAGTTTATTTACAAAATTCAAATACATTGTTTTTCAGAACAGATTCTTCCAATTTCCCTCACCCCCTCATCAAATTGTACAACCCCATAAGTGATCCCCCATCCCCTGTACATCATGAGGAATCTTTTTTAAGACTATCTTTTACAAAGAAGCTATTAGGTGCAAAATGTAACACATACATGAACTCTGATCGAAGCAATTGTGCTTCCTATATAAGAACAAAATCTACTGATTGATGGAGCTAAGACTTGAATCCAAGTGTTACCTGATATCTTAGTCTCCCGGTTATGTGGTAACCAAAATATCACAAATAGGTGATTTAAAGAATACAAATTTATTTCCTGATAGTTCTCGAGACTAGAAGTGTGAGTTTGGAGTATGACTCTAGGGAGAGGCCTTTCTCTGTCTGTCTGAGCGACTGATAGCCATCATTCCTGAGCTCCTTGCTGGTCTGTATCTATCTTACACCTGCTTGGGCTTCCTTGGCTACACATAACCTTACAGCTCAAAAGTACAAAGTTCAGGACACACCCTACACTAATATGACCTCATTTATAAAACAGGGAACTATCCAAACTGAATTACATCCACAAAGTTCTGTAAGGTTTTTTTACTGTTCTAAAATTATATATAGTGCAAGTCATTCTTATATCTTTCAAAATAGATTACATGAATATAGAAATTGAAATATGTCTACTATTTTTAGAGAGTTCATATTTCCGATCACATTGGGGAAAGGTCTGTTGGATCACAAAACCAGGTAGTAATGTTCAGAATAACCTCCTTCTTGGTGGTGTTGGAGAAGAGTACTGAATATCCAATGGGCTATCAAAAGAACAAATAAATCTATCTTGGAGAAAGTGCAACCAGTGTGCTACTTAAAGTCAAAGAAGGTCAAACTCCGTCTCATACACTTTGGTCATGTTGTCACAAGGGACCAGCATTTGGAAATGTGCATCATACTGACAAGAGTGGAGAGTCCAAAAAAGAGAGAAAGACTCTCTATAAGATGGATTGACCGAGTGACTGTAACAAAGGCCTCAGGTGTATCAGAGATTATGAGAATGGCACAGAATCAGGCAGGGTTTGTTGTTCAGAGGATCGCTAGGCACTATATTAGACTTGGCAGCCACCTAACAACAGAAACAATCTTTGAAAGGGCCTAATACTAGCTAAAAGTTACTGGAAACCTGAAAGGCACATAGAATTATTTCAGAAAATTTCTGAACTTAGATTTAGACAGATGTGGAATAAGGGAACAACATGCATAACCTTTAAGTTTGCTGTAATCCAGCACACAAGAAAACATCATCTTTGTAAACTAGCCTTTGGACAGAAATCTAAACAAGCTCTTGAGTGAAAAATTAAATAAAATTCTATGTAACTTCTAATCTTGGAGAAAAGATGTAACATACTAGTCTTTGGGGATTAGTCGATCTTTATCCTGCGAAACCAAGGTGAGGAATTCACATGGAAACCCTAAATTCCTGCTCACTCACTGAGAGATAATAGAAGCAGAGGAGTCTGTCTCCCACACTCATGTACTTTCTTCCTCTCTCTGGTGAGATTTGCCTGACATTGTTCATTACCATCAATCTTAGACTCTAGCTATGAAATCCTCCACCAAGTTTGAGCCTTGGTCATAGTGTCCTCTCAACACCTCTCACTGAAGATAAAGCCTCAAGTATAAAGATTTGGACTCCTAGAATCTGTGAGGCTGTGGCCCCCAGTCTCCCTTCAAGCTGGGAGCTGAGCTTACTCTCATGGCTCAACTTTCAGCAGATCTATATTAATAGGTCGATCTATCAGGTGACAAAGCAAAGGATTATAATGAGATGTGCAAAGGGCTGGAGTTGGAAAATCAAAAGGGATGAACTTGCTTGGCATGTCTTAAGGTGACGGAACTAAAGAACAAATTCAAGCCTCAAGTTGCAATACTTAAGGATGCTGTGGGCAGAATGCTGGATGACACAAGAAGCATCAAAAGAAGATAGAAGGAGTACATGGAGTCACAATACCAAAAAGAATTGGCTGACAGAGAAGAATTTCATAAAACGGCACACGATCAAGAGCCTCTGGTGATGAAGGAGCAAGTTCAAGCTGCCTGAAGGAACTGGCAAAAACAGGGCCCCAGGAATTGATCAAATAGCAATTGACATATTTCAACAAACAGATGCTGCCCTGGACATGCTCACCAGATTGTGCCAAGAAACCTGGGTAACAACCCCTGGCCAACTGACTGCAAGAGATCCGTATTTACTTCCATTACAAAAAAAAAAGTTGACCTGTGGAAATTACCGAACAATATCATTAATATCACAGGTAAGCAAAATCCACCTGAAAATTATCCAAAAACGACTGGAACAGCACATCAACAGAGAACTACCTGAAGTGCAGGCTGGGCTTAGAAGAGGCCGTGCCACTAGGGACATTATAGCCAATGTTAGATGGATCTTAGCTGAAAGCAGAGAGTACCAGAGGAATGTTTAACTACGTTTCATTAACAATGCAAAAGAACTTGGCTGTGTGGATCACAACAAACTATGACTAAGAATGGGAATACCAGAACACTTGATTATGCTTATATGAAGCTTATACTTTGACCAGGAGGCAGTTTTCAGAACAGAGCAAGGAAATACTACATGGTTCAGGATCAGGAAAGCTGTGTGTTAGAGATGCAGCCTATATCCATACCTTTTCAATCTATATGCAGAACAGATTATCTGAGGCTGAGCTCCATGGGGAGAAATGTGACATGAGGATTGGAGGAAGACTCATCAACAATCTATGTTATGCAGATGACACAACCATGCTTGCTGAAACGGAGGAAGATCTGGAGCACTTGCTGCAGTAGGTCAAGGACTGCAGCCCTCAATATGAATTGAAGCTCAACATCAAGAAAACAAAGATTCTCATCACAGGGTCAATTGACAGCATCATAATAGATGGTGAGGAGATTGAGATTGTTGACAGCTTCAGTTTGTTGGCTCCACAATCAACACTCTTGGTACCAGCAGCCAGGAAATCAAAAGGTGAATTGCATTGAGAAAAATCTGCTGTCAAGGACCTCCCCAGATTACTGAAGAGCAATGATGTCAGTCTAGAGATTACGATGCACCTGATCCAGGCTACAGTCTTCACAATTACTTGCTATGCATCAGAGAGCTGGACAATTACTAAGGATAATAGAAGAATTGATGTCGTTGAGCTGTGCTGGAGAAGAGTCTAGGATATATAATGGACTGCTAAGAGAAGAAATATGTCCATCCTGAAGAGGGTAAAACAAGGCTGCTCCTTGAAGGCAAAGATTTTGAGCTCTGTCTGACATACTTTGGACGTGTTACAAGGAAGGACCAGTCCTTGGAGAGAGAGATCATGCTTGGAAGCATGGAGGGACAGTGCAGGAGAGGAAGATATTTGATTATATAGATTAAAGTAGTAACTGGGGTAATGAGGGATGGTGTGTTAGAGACAATGAATTTGGCTCAAGATAGAGTAGGGTTCAGAGCTGTTGTACTTAGGGTCACTATTATTTGGAGTTGACTTGATAGCATATAACAACACCACAGGGTGAACCATCACATAAGGAGGTAACCACTGCTTAGAATAATCAACTTCACAGCATCAAAAGTGCATTTGTCCATTAACAAAGTTTAGAAAGTTAAAAGACCAGAATAGGAGGAAGACTGGAAATAGAAAACGTAAAATAATGAGGTTGCATTGTGAGGATTCCAATTTTACAAATCAAAATGTGTATAAATTGAAAACTAAATTTTTAGCACGCCCAAAACCTTCTCCAACAGGGTAAAGAGAAGCCACAGACTGGGAAAAAATATTCGGTAATGACATGTCTGATAAGGGACTTACATCTAGAATTTATAGAATACTTGAGCACCACAACAAGATAAACAACCCAATTGAGAAATGGGCGCAGGATATGAATGGAGACTTCACCAAAGAAGACAGTCAGATGGCTAATAAACACATGAAGAAATGTTCAAAATCCCGAGCTCTAAGAGAGATGCAAATCAAAACAACTATAAGATAACATCTCACCCCAGTAAGAATAGCAAAATTTAACAGAACAGCAAACAACAAATGCTGGCGAGGTTGTGATAAAACTGGAACCCTTATTCACTGTTGGTGGGGTTTAAAATGGTGCAATAACTATGGAAGACAGTATGGCACTTTCTCAAAAAGTTGCAAATAGAAATACCCAGCAATCTGACCCAGCAGTTCCACTACTGGAAATATTCTCTAAAGAGACCATAACTGCCACCCAAGCAGATATATGCACACTCATGTTCACTGAGGCTTTGCTCACAACAGCAAAGTGTTGGAAACAACCCAAGTGCCCATCAACAAACAAATGGATAGAGAAACTATGGTATATTTCACACAATGGAATACTATCCTGCATTGAAAAACAAGGAACTCATGAAATATTATACAAAATGACTGACGCTTGAGGACATTACCCTGAATGAAATCTCTCGGTCACAAAGGGACAAATACTGCATAATGCCACTGTCATAAAACAGAACTGGCATCAGGGTTTGGGCGGAACCTAAGAAAAGAGGGGATAAATAATGTATACTGCATTCAAACAGATGAGGGAGAGAACTGTTTGAAAGGAATATATGATTAAGTAGTATTTTCATAACAAGAATCCAGAATGAGAGCTTCATGGGGGAGTAGACTGAAGGCGAGAAGGGAATTGTATAATAATGAAAGTTTTTTGGGGTTTGTTTTTTACCTTTCAAAGGAAAATCAGTTGAGGGGAGGGGTGGGCAGGGAGGAAAATATTCAATAATGAATGAATGGAAATCCAAAGCCTCTATAAGCTTTCATTAAAATTTAAATTAAAAATCCTATTTTTTTAATTATAAGCTTTCACCTGAATCATAAGTATTATATTTTAGGGTATTATGTTTATTGTAAGAGTACGGGATGAGGGTTGCAGAGTGGATTATATTTGGGGTTGGGGGTG
>NW_006399978.1:295075-310664 GCF_000299155.1 Elephantulus edwardii
AAAAAAAAAAAAAAAGTTTAAGAAAAACTAAAGATTTGGATTTTAATGATTACACTGTCATTGTTATTATTCATCTTGATTTTCTAGTTCCAAATGAAGATTGTGTAGATCTTATCTGCATGCTTTGTCTTGACTGCCTTGCAATAAACTTAATGGTTTATACATGTCAAACCTGTATAATTCTTTATTTATGTTGAAGATACGACTTCTCAGTGGCATACATGCTTAAGAGTCAGAGTCCCCATACATAGTTTGGGAGACATAGTTCAATCCATGACACTTTCAAATTAATCAATATATAGGGGCACCATCATGTCTCTCCTCATTTGACTTCCCCCAAAAAAGCTGCTGTCTGCAATGACTTGTTAATGAAGTTTTAGAAATCAGAAATTTGGATAAACTACTTTGCTGACTAACTGGGTGTACATACACAAGCCCATTTTGGGGATGAAAATGCCGACAGCTTATGCTCAGTTCCCCACTCCTCACCCTAGAAAAGGTGGAAAGGAACTCTTCTGCAAAAGAGTGAAAAACCGTGAGGACTTTTGGAGGGAAGAGATTATTCTGGACATTATTACTGTCTGGTCTTGTGAGTTAGCATTCCTTTCCCAATGGGAGCGGGGATCTGCACTCTTCCACATGGTGGTCTGGACTTTTCAATTTATACCAACCAGAGGAGCTCAGCTGTCAGCTTCTCTGTCTGGGTTGACTCACATGTTGCTGTGATGTTGAATGCTATGCCACCAGTACTTCAAGTACCAAGATCATCCATGGTGAGCTGGTTCCAGAGACCGTGCAGACAAAGGTAGACTGGGATGAAACCATCTGGGGATTTAGTCCTGAAAAATCACCCAAGGAAAATTCTGTGGGTCACAACATTGTCACAGATGTTGACTTGCTAATTTTGGAAAAGTCATCAGGGAAGACTGAAAGCTAGAAAAGAACATCTGGCTTATTAAAGTAAGGAAAGGAGGCATGAATGGGGGGTAAAGCCCTCCACGAGGTGAGTTGACACAGAAGCCACAACAATGAACTTGAACTTACCAATAATTGTGAAGCTCATTCAAGACCGGCCAACATTTCACACTGTCACTTAGAAAAATCACCACAAATAAGAGCTAACTCAGTGACAAATAACACCAGGCATGCAGTGGGTGGTTATTATTATTTGGTTGTTGTTGTTGTTATTATTATTATTATTATTATTTCCTAACTCAAGATGAAACAAGGTAAGAGCAAAAGAAAATTATATGGACAGGCATTATTTGTTAATAATGTTATGAATTTGAACTCTGGGGGGAGCCTGTGTCTGCGTGAAGGAGAGTAAGACACGCAAAGCCTTAGGTATGCACTTTGTCTTCTACAGACATTTACTGAGCTACTGCTGTGTAGTGATTCCTTTACTGTTAGGAAGTAACTGTCACCGAGTCCCTGGTCCAGAGTGTGGCTTTAACAGGAGAGGTGGCAGCCACCACCCGTTCAAATGAGAAATGGCCCAGCCTCTCCCATCTCTGACCCCTCTCTTCATGTTCCCCTCCCTCACCCCTTCACCCAGATTTACCTCGCTCGCTTCTGAGTCGCCCTTTCTCATGTGTGGCAGTGACTCAGGTCGTGGAAACTCCCTCATGATCTCCTTCTGGCTCAGCAGGAGGGGTGCTGAGTCAGCAGAGAAGGCTCACTGGGACGGTGACACAGGCGCACATGTGTCAAAGCTGATGCAGTGTGACAGACCTGGAAGCCGTGGGTGGAGACAACTTGCAAAGGAAGGCTACAAAGAGGCTGAGATCTTTAGTTCAGGGAACTTCAGGAACCCTGTCCAAGTCCCCAGACCAGGAAGTTGTTCTTATGTGCCCGCAAGTCTCCTGCAACTCATAGAGACCCTATGCACAACAGCCCTAAAACCCTGCGCTATCCTGTGCCAATCTTATTTTCTCTGACATACCTACCCCCATTACCCCAGTAACTGAACCAATTCATTTTATCGAGGATCTTCCTCTCCTGGGCTGTCCATGCACCCTCCCAAGCGTGATGTACTCCAAAGACTGGTCTCTCCTTGCAAAATGTCCAAAATTATGTCAGACAAAGCTTCAGAATTCTTGTTTCCAAAGAGCAGCCTGGTTTAACCCTCTACAGGATGAACGTGTTCATTCTCTTAGCAGTCCATAGTATGTTCAATACTCCTCTCCAACACAACACCACAGTTCAAAGACATCAATTCTTCTTCTATCATTCCTAGTATTTTCCAGCTCTCTCATGGATAGCAAGTGATTGCAAAGATTATGGCCTATATCAGGCGCACCTTAGTCTCCAGACTGACATTATTGTTCTTCAGTATTTTGGAGAACTTTCTGACAGCAGACTTTTCCAGTGAAATTCATCTTTTAATGTCCTGGCTGCCGGTACAAAGAACACTGATTATGAAGCCAAACAAACTAAAGCTGTTAACAATTTCAATCTCTTCGCCATCCATCATGATGCTACCAATTGGCCCAGTGGTGAGAATCTTTGTTTTCTTGATATTGAGCTTCAATCCATGTTGAAGGCTGCAGGCTTTGACCTCCTTTAGCAAGTGCTTCAGGTCCTCCTCAGTTTCAGCAAGCATGGTTGTGTCTTCTGCATAATGCAGATTGTTGAGTCTTCCTCCAATCCTGATGCCACATTTCTCCTCACAGAGCTCAGCCTCCCAGATAATCTGTTCTGCATCTAGATTGAAAAGGTATGGAGATAGGACACGTTCCTGGCATACACTCTTCCCAATTGTGAACCATGCAGTGTTTCCTTGCTCTGTTCTGACAACTGCCTTCTGGTCTAAGTACAGGTTTTGCATAAGCACAATCAAGTGTTCTGGGATTTCCATTCTTCTCAGAGTTAGCCACAGTTTGTTGTGATTCACACAGTCAAATGTCTTTGCATAGTTAACGAAACACAGACATTCCTCTGGTACTCCCTGCTTCCAGCCAAGATCCATCTAACATGAGCTACAATATCCCTAGTACCTCGGCTTCTTCTAAACCCAGCCTGCACTTCTGGCAGTTCTCTGTTGATATGCTCCTCTAGTCATTTTTTAATAATCTTCACCAGAATTTTGCTTGCATGAGATAGTAATGATATTGTTCAATAATTCCCATACTCTGTCATATCACCTTTCTCTGGCATGGAACAAATATGATACCACATAGAAATGTCATCAACAGATGTAGTTTAGCCTACTTCTGACCAAATCATAAAACACATATTCCACAGATTCATGCTCTATGACATCCGGGTTGAGTTCTGTTTGCTCAATATAAATATATGTGTTGAGCTCTTGACCCCTGTACCCATAAATATGATTGTTTTATAACACAGGGGATTTATTTTGTTATGCTAAAGGGCCATGCACATTAGCATAACAACAAACAACTCACTGCCACCAGATTGGAACCAACTCAAAGCTGGCCCTTCAGCAGGTTTTCAGCTGTAATTAACAGGAGACGATTGCCCATCTTTCTCCCAAAGGGGCAGCTAGAGGATTCAACCCTGTGGTTTTAAATCTGTCTTTAGGCTGACAAGGCCCTTGTAATTGTTGTTGTTAAGTGTCATCAAGTATGACTTACAGAGACCCAGAGAATAGCTGACCTGAGTCCTGCCCTATCCTGTGCCATCCTTATCATCTCTGAGACACTAGAGCCCATCACTGAAGTCACAGTGCCAATCCATCTGATTGGGGGTCTTCCACTACTTTGCTAAACCTCCATATTTTCAAGTATGATGTCTCCAAAGAATAGCCTGGCTACATGTCCAAAGTATGAAAGACGAAGAAACTTTGCCGTCCTTGCCTCCAAAGAGCACTCTGGCCTCACCTTTTCCGAGACATATTTGTTTGTTGTTTTGGCAGTCTGTGGAATAGTCCTCATTCTTCTCTAGTACCATAACTCAAAGGCATCAGTTCTTTGGTCTTCCCTATCCATTGTCCAGCTCTCCAATGTATAGCAGGTGACTGAGAATACCATGGCCTGAGTCAGGCACACCTCAGTTTTCAAATATCATCACTCTTCAGCATTTTGGAGAAGTCCTTGACAACGGACTTGCCCATTGCTATACATCTCCTGACTTTCTGCCTGCTGATACCAAGCAGTTGATTGTTGATCCAAGCAAGATGAAATCGTTGACAGCTTCAATCCTTTCTCCATCCAGCATAATATTCTGAGTTGTAAAAATACCAAAATAGACATTGAGACATGTGTGGGGAATGTTATAGGAAGAGAGGAAGATAATATAAACACCAAGAACGCTAAGTATTGCAGCAGACAGCAGAAACTAGGAGAGAGACTTAAAAAAGGAGTGTGCATGGCCAGGGCCTTAACATGGACTGTTACTTTGCAGAACTCCAAGACTACAAATTTATCTTTTTTAAAGCTTTTTTTCCCTTCAATATTTATTTCACAGACATATCAAGAGACTAAAACACATAACACTGGACACAATTTTGCAGAGTCTCACTCTGGGGTGATTGAGGGGACTAGATGTCAGTTCAAAGAGAGCTGAGGCCAGTTCCAATATCTTAAGTCTGCATTTTCTTGGAGGTGGCTCAGTTTCTCTAAACCTTCCATTCCTCATCTAAGAAATGGGCATATTAATCCCTAACTCATAAAATTGCAGTGATGATGGCACGAGACAGTGAGTATGTCCACGAAGCACAGACCTGCCATGTAATAGATGATGAGCAACTTCTCTCCAGGGCCTGCAACTCTTGACATTCCAGCCCCACCCAGGGGAGACAAAGGCACTAAGAAGCTGAATCCTCCTCTTTCATCGTTGAGGTCTAGTGCTGAGGGATAATTCTGTGAATTAGAGCTTCTAGACTTTTTCTATCTCTCATGACTATTTCCTGTAAATACTTCATATACTTCTTTCAGTAATTTTTCTTAGAAAATGAAGATGCTTACTTTCTCTAGTTTACATTTACAGTGATATTCTGACAGGCTATATTGTTCATCAAAGGCCCTTGGGCAAACAGTTGCAGGAGAAATCCTGCAGAAAGCTGATAGAGTCTTCTGCTAACGAATTAGGTGCAATTATTCAGACAAAAAATAAAACGAAATCCCACAACTTGATTCTGATTTATGCCAACTTCAAGTGTTTCCATTGAATTTTTCTAGCCATGCTGGTGCATTGGTTAAGCATTTGACTGATAATTGAATTAGGTAATTGGAGCCCACCAGCAGTTCTACAGAAAAGATCTGGTGATCTGCTCCCGTAAAGATTGTTGTTGTTGTTGTTAGGTGCCTTTGAATAGGGTACAACTCGTAGTAACCCTATGAACAAAAGATTTGAACCCTGTTCTATCCTGTGTTATCCTCAATACTTCCTGACACACAAGAGCCCATTACAGACGTCACCGTGTCAATTCGCCTGGTTGAGGGCCTTCCTCTCCTTTGCTGACCCTCCACCCTCCCCAGCATCATGTTCTTCTCCAAGGAATAGCATCTCCTAGCAATATGCCCAAAGTATGTGAGGCGAAGCCTCATCTTGCTTGCCTCCAAAAAGCACTCTGGCTGCACCTTCTGTTCTGCACATATCTGTTTGTTCTCTTGACTGTTCATGAGATGTTCAGTGCTCTTCTCCAATGCCATAGCTCAAAGGCATCAATTCTTCTTCTGTCATCCTTATCATTGTCCAGCTCTCAGATGCATAGCTAGTAATTGGAAAGACCTGAATCAGATGCAACTTAGTCCTCAAACTGACATCACTACTCCTCAATAATAAATGAAGATTGCAACCTAGTAAACTCATTGGGCAGCTCTACTCTGTCATACAGGCTTGCTCTGAGTTGGAATTGACTAGCTGGCTCACAACAGCAATAATAATCTTAGTGGGACTTCCCTTCCTTCACTGACCCTCCACTTTTTCAAGTGTCATGTCCTTTTACAAAGACTGGCCCGTCCTAACAAAATGCCCAAAGAGACAAAGTTTCATCATCTTTGTTTCCAAGGAACACAATGACTGAGCCTTTCCTAAGACATTTGTTTATTTTTTGACAGTTCATGAGATACAACATCACAGCTCAAAATTTAGCAGTGGGAACAAATTGTCTATACCACTTATAGGCCTAATCTTAAGATAGTACACATACTTCTTTTTACTTTTTTTAATACATAACAAAATAACTTAATTTAACTATTTTTAGGTGTATAATTCAGTGACATTTGATACATTCACCATGTTGTGACATCAGCATTACCTGTATCCAATACTTTTTTAATCACTTGACATAAACTCAATGTCCCATAAGCCAAACACCCTATTTCCACTTGCCTCAAGCCCATAGAGACCAATAAGTGAACCTGGGTCTTTATGCATTTGCTTGTTGTACATGTTTGCCATGTTGTGATTAGGTGCCATAGCATCATCTGCAACCCTGTGCAGAAGGAAACATTGTCTCTGGTCCTGTACCATTTTCAAAAAGTGCAGGTGTCAAAAAGAAAAGAAACAGAAAAAATGCAGGTGTCAATCTATCTCAGGGAGAATTTTCCTCTTTTTCAGGGACTCACCCCTTCACTATGAATGCTATCCTTTTCCAGAAACTGACTCTTTCTGATAACATATCCAAAGCACATGACATGAAATGTTACCATCTTTGCTTCTAAGGAATATTCTGGCTGAGTTTCTTGCAAGCCATATTTGCTCTTAGTTTGGCAAACCGTGGTGTATTAAAAATTCTTCATCATACTTTCTTTTAAAAAAATAGTTATTGTGGTAAAATTTATATAACATATAACTTATAATTTAAACTATTTTGTTAAAATGTGAGCATGTTGGTTTTAACTTAGACCATTTTGAGTATATAATCTGGTTGCATTAATTAATCTATATGTCTTGAAGCACTGTTTTTTAAATTGAAGGATTTTTTTATTTTGACATAATTATAGATTACTATGCAGTTGTTTTTTAAAAAGAACACAGAGAAAGCCTCTGTGCTTTTTACTCATCTTCCCTCAGTGTTAACAAACATCTTGTAAAGCTAAGTCCAATGTTCCTGTGAGGATATTGCTATTGTTAAAGTCAAGATACAAACCCGTTCTGTCACCACAGGGCTTTCTGATGCTGCCCTTTCATAACTGCACTTCTACATCCCCTTCCCCTCCTGTGCCACCTCTTCTTAGTCCTCAGCAACCAATAATCTGATCTCCATTTCTATAGATTTGTCTTTTCAAGAATGCAGCATAAATGAAATGTATAACACAGACTGTTTGGAGATTCACTTCTTTTCACTCAACAATTTTCTGGAGAGTAGTTATATTTGTTGTATCTGTCATCACTTTTTGTTGCCAAGTAGTTTTCTACCAAAGATCTCTAAGATGGTACAGAGCCAGGCAACATTCTGCTCTCTTACACATACAGTAAAATAGTTCCTGATAAGGACAAAACCTAATTCATTCAACTGTGTATCTCTTGATGGATATCTGGATAGTTTCTGGCTTTTGGCTACTACAAATTAAGTTGTTATGAACATTTGTGTATTGTCTTTGTGTGGATTTATGTCTTCATTTCTCTGAGATCAATGCTTACGGTGCTGGGTCATACATACCGTGAGCACATACATTTAGTTGTTTAATGTTGTTGAGAACCCTTCAAACTACTTTGCAGAAGGACAGGATAACTCTACATTCTCACCAGCAATAAGTGTTGCTGTTATTATTGTTGTTGTTATTGTTGCTATTGCTGTTTTTGTTGTTGTTAGGAGCCAACAAATCAACTCTGACTCATAGTAAACTTGTGTACACCAGATCTGAAACTTGCCCTGTCCTATGCCATCCTCAGTATCTCTGTCAATCTGCCTGGTGGGGTCTTTCTCTCTTTCTCTGACCCTCTAGCACAATGCCTTTTCCTAGTAACTGGCCTCTCCT
Source organism: Elephantulus edwardii (assembly GCF_000299155.1). NCBI lineage: Eukaryota > Metazoa > Chordata > Mammalia > Macroscelidea > Macroscelididae > Elephantulus > Elephantulus edwardii. Next base: position 302,965 of record NW_006399978.1, read on the forward strand.
GATAATATGCCCAATGGGAGACCAAGTTTCAATCTCCTTGCCTGTAAGGAGCATCTTGGTTGTACTCCCTCCAAGACAACTTGTTTATTCTTTCCTCAGTCTAAGGGATGATTGATATTTAGTAGTCTTCTCCAACTCAGAGCTATTGAATCCTCTTTGGTCATCCTTATTAGTTGTCCAACGTTCAGATGCATTACAAATAATTGAAAAGTCCATAGCCTGATTTAAAAATCTTAGTATTTGAACTGACATTCTTGCTATTAGCTCTTTAGAGAAGTCTTTGAAAGTAGGTATTCTCAATGTAACACATCTTTTGATTTCTTGACTACTGTACCATGGCTGTTCATTGTGGACTCAGGTAAAAGGAAATTGTTGACAACTTCAATCTTTTTTCCATCTGCCATGATTTTGCCTATTAGTCCAGTAGTGAAGATTTTGGGGTTTTGTGAGCAATAGGTGAGTGATCTAGTTTCTTCCTATTTTCTCCAGCATTTGGAGTTATCACTATTTCATATTTTAGACATTCTGATAGACGTGGACATCTTAAAGCATTTCTGTAGCATTTGTGTAGAATATGTTCCTAGATGTGACATTTGTGAAGAGAGGGCATGGCACATTTAACTTGGGGAAAACCTGCCACCCAGAAGGGTTGACCGCATACATGCCCTTCACTGCATGCAGAATGAGACCTGAGAGATGCAGTAAAGTTCCCAGGACACTGAAAACATGAGAAAGATTCCACACAGGTCAGGGCAATCGTGAGAGGCTTGCTGGAGGAAATGTGCTAGGCCATAATAAGGAAGGTGGCAGAATGCACAGAGGTTCAGAGGAGTTGTTCAGAGAAGAACTTTAACCAGCAAAACTTTACACATCATTGATTCTGAAGTCATGGGCTGCTCTCTCCAAAGTTATACTAAACATAACCCTTACAAGGAAAATTATCTGACAAATAGGACTTGAAACTAGAAACTGTGAAGAGGATGCACCCTGACTGAAGTGCACAGAAAAGACAATAAGCAAAGACACCATCCTGAGCAGTTGAGAAATCAGGCACCTCTTCATTGTCCTGGACAGTCTTAACAGCAGCTCTATGTGGGCTGGCTCCATTGAGACCAGGTGGGTCCTGAACTAAGGACCTCAGGTGGGGGTAGGTAAGGTATGTGTCTTGGGCTGGCTTCTCTAGAGGAACAAAACCAGTGAAGTATCTATATAAACACAAATGTTTTTAAAAAACAACTATCATTAAGTTGATTTCAATTCAAGGCAATCTTGAATGTACATCATTTTTTAAAAATTTATTTTAATGAAAGTTTATAGATTTCCATTCATTCATGGTTGCCCATCCCTCCCTCCAGTTTGCTTTTCTCTTTGAAAATTAAAAAAAAATCTTTCATTGTTACACAATCTGCCCCCCCTCACCGCCGCTGCAGTCCACTCCACAGCCTTCATTCTGGACTCTTTTTCATGACAATAATATCTAATCTTATATTCCTCCTAAACAGTTCTCTCCCTCATCTGCTTCAATACATCTTTATAGGAAGAGATTGCTCATATTTTTCCTGAGTGGTAGCTGGTGGATTAGAACTTTAACCTTTATGTTAGCAGCAGAATATGTAGTGCATGTACCACCAGGGCTCCTTACAAATAAAATGCACAGCCGAAGACAGAAAAGGAGGGGAGGAATGTTGTATACTGCATTGAAACAGATGAGAGAGAGAACTGTTTAAAAGGGACATATGAATGCATATTCTTGTCATTACAGAATTTCAAAGTGAAGGCTGCATAGTGGAGTGGACTTGGGGACAGGGATTACATAACAATGAAAAAGTTTTTCTTTCTTTTCAAGGAGAAGAGTGGATTGGCAGGGGCAAGGGTTGGTAGAGAGAAAAGTGCAACAATGAATGACTGGAAACCCTAAGTCTCTGTAAACTTCCATTAAAATAAGTAAAAAAAGAAAAATTAAAAAGTGGGAAAAATTTATTCCACGACTTCTAACAATACACACACACAAAAAAACTCCAATATCAATAACAACAACAACAAACCCAAATAAAACCCACTGCCATTATCAAATCACCTACAACTTCCCCTTCATTAGGTTTCCAAGGTTGACCATCTTTATGGAAAAAGATGTTCTTCTATCTTTCTCCTATGGAACCATTAAAACTTCCATTATTATATCATGAATGTAAGCCATGTCTCCAAGTAAATCCTTCTTTTAATGCCTACTCACATCAGATCCCAAAATGAGAAGTAAAACATAGTGTCTGCCAAACCACCGAGAATTACAGCCTGGTCAAGTTGACACATAATAATAACCATAGTGGGGAGAATTTTAACCATGAGCTATGGTTGAATTGACTTCAACAGAGACTTTACGTGCAGCAGAGCAAAAGGTCGTCCAGTCCTGTCATCTTCACAGTTGTCAGCAAGTTGAAGTTCTGTGATTATTGTGCCAATCCATCTCTCTGAAGGTCCATTTTCCACACCGTGGTCCTATACTTCACCAAACATAATGTTCTCCATTAAGGGATCAACTTCTTCTCATGAAAAGTCCAAAGCAAGTGAGTCAGAAATTACTCTGTTGTGATCCATGCTGTTTTCACTGGCTAATGGTGGAGGGGAGGTAAGACAGTGGGAAGAGGGATGAAGGAAAGAGGGAAGAAAATTAATGGAGAAGAATTGGAAATGAAGGTGGACAGGAAAAGAGAAAGAAAGGTGTAAAAATGTATTGATGTTCACATAATCCCCAAGAAGACATGGACAGAATGTTCACAGCAATTTAGTCATCATTAGACCCAAACTGCAAATAACCCGAAAGTCCATTAATAACAGAACGGATAAATTGTGATCTACATTGTTATTGTTATTTCTAGGTACTGTTGAGTTGGCAATGACCCATAGTGACCCCATGAAGAACAGACCTGCACCCTATCCTGTCCTTTGCCATCCTCGTCATCTCTGACACAGTTGAAACCATTGCTACACTGTGTCAACCCTTCTTGTTGAGGGTCCTCCTGTCTTTCCCTGACCCTCCACCTTTCCAAGGTAAGCCTTTCAAGTTCCTGACTTGGTATTCTCTAATTCACTTGCTATTAGTTATATGTTGATTGATAGTGACCCCATGTGAAAGAATAGAACTGCCGAATAGTGTTTGACTGTACTCTTCACAGAAAGAAGCCCTGGTAGGGAAGTGGTTAAAGCACTTGGCTGCTAATGGAAAAGTCGGTAGTTAGAGCCTATAAGCAGCTTCACAGGAGAAGGTGGAGACCTGCTTCTGTAGCGATCACAATCTTAGGAACTCCATGGGGCGGGTCTACTCTGCCAATGTGCCCGCTGTGAGTGGCAATCAGCTTGACAGTGCTAGGTTTGGTTTGGCTTCTAGAATGTACCAAGTGCTTTCCTCATGGAGCTATTGAGTGGATTTGAGCCGTCAGCCTTCCTCTTAGGAGTGGAGCAGTTCAATTCATGTATATGCTGGAAATACTTGGAAAGTCTTTTCAGGTATTAACAGATCTGTACATGTACAGAACAAAGGGCAATGAGGGTGAGAATTAAACTTCAGGTAGAAGAATGTTGGTTCCAAATTTAAACCCACAACTGTTAAGTTGATTCGGTTTCACAATGACTCAGTAGGACAGAGTAGAAGTGCCTCATGTGGTTCCAAGGCTATAAAGCTTTACATGAGCAGACTGTTGTTCATCTTCCTAAACTGGAGCAACTGCTGAGTGTGAACTGCCCACTCTAAGGTTAACAGCCAAGCATTTTAACCAATACACCACCAAGGATGGTTCAGTATTTGCTGGTTTAGTGTTCAAACACAACTCATTGCTGTGAAATCTGAACCTACTTATAGCTGACCTTCCAGCAGGTTTCAGAGGCTGTAAATCACACCGGATGGGGTTAGGGCGGATTTCCTGTCTTTCTCCTGTGGAGTTGCTGGTAGATTCGAGCTGCCAGAGAGGTGTGGCTTTTGGACTTGCAGTGAAACGCCCTCTGTTACATACCACCAGAGCTCCTCCTAGCGGAGACATTATAGAACATAATTTCTGTAACTAATAAGAATCCGTTATATCTTTACAGCCATGAAAAACAACAAAGTATTACGACACACAGCGCAGGTAGGGTGGCGGCACAGGGGACTTCTGGAGGCAGACAAGGTTATAACTGCCCATTTTTCTTCTTAATTACTGTCTCTTCCTTTCCCCAAAGGAACCCAGCACTCTGTTGAAGTTCAAACCCAGGAGGGAAAGCTTCTCAGTACAAATCTTCACAGAACGACTGAAAAATTGACCAGTAGACAAGCTGAAAGATAAGATTTATTGCTTCTGGGGAACTAACATATATGAAAAACGAACAGCAGGCCACCTTGAGACAGCAGTCTATCTTCATTCTTGGGTCTACCACAGCATCCAGGAGGGATGTAGCCATGTAGGACCAGAGTATGTGCTCTCAGGCTCATTCTGGCTAGGTAATAATCAAGTCACAAGACAATGGAAGGAAGGGAATTGAAATAGTCCAATACCATGAGTCCCCAAGGTACTGATTAAATAGAGTCACAGGAAAAGAAGAATACACTTTATGACAGTTAATGGAAAACAGAAACAAGCATTTTAGCCCAATCCAGCTCTAACTTCTTTGGCTCAGAATAAGAGATTTTTGATGGCATTTACAATCACGTCAAGAAACAGTGCAGAACATATACCCGAACCAGGACACTGTCGTGTGAAGAGAGCAGGGCCACAATATGGTTTAAAATTGAGAAGGGAGTGTGTCAGGGTTGTATGATCTCTCTATATCTATTTAATCTGTATGCTGAGCAAATTACCTGAGAAGCTGGACTCTATGAAGAGGAGTGTGGCATCAGGAGGAGACTCATCAATAACCTGTGTTAGACAGATGATACAACCCTGTTTGCTGAAAGTGAAGCACTTGATACAGAAGATCAAGGAATGTAGCCTTTGATATGGATACATCTCAATGTCAGGAAAACAAAGCTTCTTACCACTGGACTGATAGGCAGAATCATCATGGATGGAGAGGAGATTGAAATTGTCAACATCTGGCTTGCATCCACAATTAATACCCATGGTACCAGCAGTCAGGAAATAAGAAGATGTATTGCACTGGGAAAATCTGCAGTTAGGGACCTCTCCAAAATGTTGAGGAATAAGAGTATAAGTTTGAGGACTAAGGTGTGTCTGATTCAGGTGATAGTCTTTCCAATAAATTACTTGGATGCATCTGATAGCTGGACAATGAATAAGGATAACAGGAAACAAATTGATTCCTTTGAGCTGTGGTGTTAGAGAAGTGCACTGAACATCACATGGACGGCAAAGAGAACGAACAGGTATGTCTTGGACAGGGTGCAGCTGGAATGCTCTTTGGAGGCAGAGATGATGAAGCTTCACCTCACATACTTTGGGCATGTTGCTAGAAGGGGCTAGTCCTTGGAGAAGAACCTGATGCTGGGAAGGGTGGAAGGTTGGCAAAGGAGAAAAAGACCCTCAACCAGGTAGACTGACAGGGTGACTGCTGCAATGGGCTCTTGTGTGTCACGAAGTATGAGGATGGCAGAAGATAGAACAGGGTTCAAATCTTTTTTGTTCATGAGGTCGCTATGGGTACTCAACTTGATGACATCTAACAACAACAACAACAAAGGATATAGACAAAAGGATCTGGCCCAAGGCAGGGTAAGCACTGGGCTTACTTGTGTTTACTGACTAATCTATAGTAAACATTTGCATTATTACTTTAACACACACACATCAAAGATTTTGTATCTTGTTTTGGCTGGCAAGTGTCTCTCTCAACCACATAACACCTTCTTACAGAGCCAAAGTCTGTTTCAAGTTTACAATCTCTGAGCGGGATTGGAATGCTCAACCATCAAGTTAAGCATAGGCTCCCTTGTGCTTACTTACTAATCTGTAGTGAGCAGCTTTATATGTTTTCCCCACATCAAAGGTGTGATGAAACCCATAAGAGACTATTTTTCACCACATCAAAGATATAGTGAAACTAGTTTGAAATTGTTTGCTTATATATATAAGGAACTCTGGAAATCTATAGGAATCTCCTGAGGATCTTAGTAAAACATAGATTCTGATTCATTCTGTCTGAAGTAGAAATGCAAATTCAAAGCAGAGGCCAAACTGGAATAAACCAGTGTGGAGCCCTGTTCCCCAGAGGCTTTGTCAAAGAATTCCAGTCCAACGCTCATTTCCATGCTACTTCCCACATGCCCTTCCCACCTGCCTCGGCGCCCTGACATAAACGAATCTCCTTCTACTCTGTAACCCAGCATCTGTGTTAGGTAATTTTTCTTGACACAAGAGTTGCAAACTGGATGAAATATGTTTACGGCATTGAAGTCTATGGGGGAGAGAACAGTCTAAAAGTATTACATTTTAGGGCATTATTTTTATCGTAGGAGTATGCAATGAGGGTTGCAGAGTGGATTATATTTGGGGGTAGGGAGTGGGGTTTGGGGAGGTGCGGGGGGAGATTGTGTACCAATGAGGGAGTTTTTCTTTTGCTTTTCAAGGAGAGGAGCAAATGGGTGGGGGGAGGGGTTTGTGCTGGGAGAAGGGTGCAACAATGAATGAATGGAATCCCAAAATCTCTGTAGATGTTCGTTGAAATGAAAAATGAACAACCTAAATTAAAAAAAAAAAGTAAGGAATCAGGGGAGCTCTGATGGCCTAGTGGCAAGGTGCTGCAACTACAATCCCAGAGGCGCACGGTTCGAATCCACCCGATGCTCTGCCAGGGAAGGAGGGACAATTTCCTCCTGTACCAGTCAGATCTGATTTGACGGTACACACACACAAAAAAATAATTAAAAAAAAGTAAGGAATCAGAGTGTTAGTCTATAAATAAGCTAATTTGATGTGTTTCATGTATAGCATGAGATTTGTTTTCTGTTGTTTTACTCATTCAAGAATAATGCCTCAAATAAAACCTTCTAAAGATTAAATCCTTGTGCTCATTAAAACATTTCCCAATAGAGTGAAAAGAAAAGCCACTGACCAGGGAATAAACATTTGACAATTCCATCTCAGACAAGGGTCTCATATCAAAAGTTTACAGAATCCTGCAGGGTTCCAGAAGAAAAAGACTGATCACACAATTACAACATGGGCAAAAGACATGGAAAGACTTTTTACAGAGCAAGATATTTACACTGCCAACGGACACATGAAGAAATGATCAAAATAAATGGCACCAAGATAGATGGAAATCAAAACGACAATGAGATACCATCTTACCTCAGTAGCAATGGCAGGACAGCAAGTAATAAATGTTGGAAAGGATGTGGCGAGATAAGAACTCATACATTGTTGCTGGGATTGTAATATGGTACAACCACTCTGGAAGACAATTTGGCATTTCTGAACATAGAAATTCCTTATGTCCTAGCTCTTCCACAGCTTGAAATGTCCCCCAAGAAAATCAGAACTGATACACAAATGGAGATTTGTACACCAAAGTTCACAGCAGCATTATTCACCATCACAAGAACATGGAAACAGCACAGATGTCCAACCACAATTGAATGGACTGAGAAACTATGGTACATTCACATGATAAAATACTACACAGTACGCAGGAAAAATTGTTTTGTAAATCACTGCCTAACTTGGGAGGGACTGGAGAGCATTATGCTAAGTGAACTAACTCAGTCCCATGAG
>NW_006399978.1:312499-333243 GCF_000299155.1 Elephantulus edwardii
CTCAGCACTCTTCTCCAACACCAAAGCTCAAAAGCATCAATTCTCCTTCTATCCTCCCTGGTCATTGTCCAGCTCTCTGATGCATAACAAGTGATTGTAAAGACCATGGCCTCTACCAAACACACCTTAGTCTCCAGAGAAACAAACTAATATAAAATAAAAATTTTCTTTTAAAAAAAGAATAATACATCAATAAACTTGTTGGCCTAGAATTATTTAGGATGGAGACCTAGAAAGAAACATGGACCATTTTTGTGTGATTTGCAACCTCTGAAAACCCTCTAGAAGATTATCTGTAAGTCAGTTCTGACTCAATGAGTTTGAGGATTTTGTTTTTTTTCTGTTAGGGGTGTGTGTGTATGTGTGTGTAGGGACTTTTAGTATCTGGCCTAGAACCCCTATATCACTATTCACTCCTGTAAGGGAAGCCAGGAGACCAGGCTGCCTGGACTCAGTGTCATGGGCCCAGTTGGTCTTCCACTTCTGGAGTCAACCAGTAATGGAGAGGAGGATGCAGAAGATGAAATAGTATGGAGGCAGAAGAAGGGGGAGGTGATAGACTCCTAGTGTGACCATCAGAATCAAGGCATTGTGAGGCCACCCAAGGGACTGGTTTCCTTCCTATCTACCCCTGGGGCCATGGCTCAGATCTTTCCCTTGGAGTGTTGGGTTTGTTCCTTAGCTCCTCCTCGACCATTTTATTGTACAATAGAATCATTTATATCATAAGCTGGAGATCATCCAAAAACGGTTGGAACAGTACATTGACAGGAAACTGCCAGGAATTCAAGCTGGATTCAGAAAAGGCTGTGGCACAAGGCTTCTCACCGCTGGTGTTAGATGGCTCTTGGCTGAAAGCAGAGAATACCAGAAGAATGTCAATCTGCGTTTTATTGACTATACAAGACATCTGACTTTGTGGATCATAACAAATTTTGGCTAACATTGAGAAGAAGAACCCAAGGCAATTTAGTTGTGCTTATGCAAAGCATACATGGACCAAAATCAGGTAAAGTATAATTCTGGGTTATATGCCTTTTCCATACCTATTCCATTTTTATGCTGAACAAATAATTGGATAAGTGGGACTATATGAAGAAAAATGTCACACAGGACTGAAGGAAGACTCATCAACAATCTGCATTATGAAGATGATACAATCTTGCTTGCAGAGAATGAAGAGAAATTGAAGCACTTGCTGCAGAAGATCAAGAACTATACAGCCTTCAATACAGATTACATCTCAACATCAAGAAAACAAAAATATTTACCCCTGGACCAACAGGCAATATTGAAGTTGCCAATTACTTGGATCCACAATTAAGACCCATGGAAGCAGTAGGTAAGAAATCAAAATGCACGTTACTTTGGGAAATATACTGTCAAGGACTTCTCTTAAGTACTAAAACGTAAGAATACTAGTTTAAAGACTAACATGTGTCTAATCCAAGCTATGTTGTTTTGTTTTTTTTTTTTAACAAACAAAACACAACACTGGTTTATTTACAAAGTTCTTATACATTATTTTTCTTTTTTTTTTTTTTTTCAAGCTATGTTGTTTTCAATTACTCTTCTAGATGCCTGAAAGTTGAACAGGGAATAAGGACGACAAAGAAAAGAAGTGATGCCTTACAGTTTTAGTGTTGGAGAAGGGTATTGAAGATGTCATGGACTGTTGAAAGAACAAGCAAGTCTGTCTTGGAGGAGGTGCTACTAATGGTTCCTTAGAGGCAAGAATGGTGACACATTGTGTCACATACTTTGGACATGTTGTCAGGAAGGGTCAGTTCTTGAGAATAGACATCATGCTGGGAAAGGTGGAGAGTCATAGAAAAAGAGGAGCTTCAACAAGATGGACTGCCAGAGCGATGGTTAACAATGAGCTCGAGCATGTCAAAGGTGGAGGAAAAGGCACAGGATAGGGCAAGCTGGAGGTCTGTTGTTCATCGGATCACTACGAGTTGTAGTGACTTGACTGAACTTAACAACAAGGAGTAGAATTAACTTCCCTAAGTGACGGAGCAAGCCTGAACGAGAGACAGAGTTAGGAGCAAGGACAGCTGAAGAGTAGGCCCCGGGGTTTCTTTTCCTTTTCTTATTACCATGCACGCCCATTCACTCACAACAAGCCAGATGAGCTCCAGGCAGAAGTTGATGCTGTGGTCATTCTTTGAGCTTTTTTTTTAATGTACCTTCTTAGTGTGTCATAGTTTACAACAAAAAAAGATTCTCTATCTTCAAATGTTTGAAAACCAGGTACAGTCCCACACTCACGTGAGTTTACATAATGAAAAGAAACAAGAAGTTAGGGCAACGCCTTGACCCTTGTGGAAAGTGGTGGAGCTGCTGTAGAAGGTCTGTCTTAGTCCGTCAGCCTCAGCGCTGTTTTCTAGTCCACGTGAGTAAGCACTGCAGCGCGCTGAGCTGGCAAGCGTGGCCATGACTTATCGCTAATCTTCCTGAGAAGCCGGCTCCTGCACCATTCATTCTTTAAAGCCCTGGGTGACTCACGGAACCCTGCATGGGAGAAGGTTATGAGGCAACATGTTTGCCTGCCTTTCCTTCACCATCTAGACGTGATGAGCAATGCAGGCAGCTATGATTAAAAAGAAGAAGAAAAAAGTCTTCCACCACCCAATTCTCCTGAAGGCAGCCAAAAACACTGAGGGCTCAAGGTTGTGTTTACATGATCCTGGCCAACTCTCTCCTAGGGATTTAAATCACTGACAATCACTAGCAAAAATCGCGCCCATCATCACACGCAACCACAGTTGGAAGTTGAACCAATCAAGTTTGATCAATAGATGCGCATGGGTTGCTAGCAGTCTAAATTATTTTCCCTAAAGCTGGATTTTATTTCATCTCTGTACACTTCTGCCGACCTTCCTGTCACTCAAAATAAATAAAGTGTCAACTCGTAGCCCAACCAGATATCTATCTCCCCAGTGGTGTTAAATGCATCTGAGGCCGCTCCCTCCCTTTCTGGGCTGGCTGCCCAGACCTCCTTCCACACCCCCCAGGGCCCTGCTTTCCCCACCCCTTGGGTAATGAGTTGCACTATCAACCCAAAGGTATATACAGTCCTAATTCATCAGCTGCTTCATGGGAGAATACTAGGCAAACTCCTCATGCATGATTTATAGTCTCTAAAAATCCACTGGAGGGTCAGCTATGAGTCAGTTCCAGCTTGATAGCACATGGCAACACCTTGATGGGTTTTGCCCTCCCCACCACACACAAGTGAGACCCTGAGAACAGCCTGTGGAGCACAGTTCTACTCTGGCACCAGAACATCACCATAAGGCAAAGCAACTTGAAAGTAATTGAGGTTTTTCCTGGTTGCTTGCTACCAACCTCCTCACGCCAAGTGCTCCTCGGTTAGAGAACCATGTTGTTGCTAGAACCTGCAACATACCCCTCACCTCTCCCAGAGGGAGCTGGTCTAGCCTGTAGCAAGCTCTTGAAGACACACAAGTACAGTAACTTCCTTCTCCTCTACCAGAAGGGCCAGCTCAGGGGCATCTTGTACCCATTCCCCCTCGTCTCCTCTGTTCAATCTCGAGTATCACAGTTAGAGCCTGACAGGAACTCACTCTACTGCCCTGCATCCTCTCTGCCTCCATCTCAAGAGTCTTCAAATCCAGCCACACTCTGGAGAGGTTATAGTTCCCTCCCTGCCCAAAGTATGGTATCTTCTAGGTACATTACGTCTCTAGAAGGGATAAGGTGACATTCAGCTCTCATGCCAGAACAAAGAGAGTTGGTGTTTGGGGCATGCAATGTTCTGAGTTCCCATGATGGGCACCTTTATCCAGTCTGGTCTCTGGCCACAGTATCACATCCACTTGGTGTCTCTCCCTTTCCTACTCTTTCTTCTTTGTGAAAGGGTGAATTTTGTCCCCTGAAGGGATATGTTCAAGCCCGAATACCTGTACTTGTGAATAGGATCCTGTTTAGAAGCAATACCTTGCAACTCTACTTAGTTAAGATGAAGCTGTATAGGAGTGAAAAACCAAAACCAGAACCAGTTGCCATTGAGATAACTCAGGTCATAGTGACTCCACGTCATCCAATTCCAGAAGAACTGGGCTCCATGCAGTTTACAATAACTGAATTTTCAGAAGTAGCTTGCCAGGTATCTCTGGGTGGGTGAATTTGAATGTCCAATCTTGGCAAAAAGCTGCGCTGCAATTCCAAAGGCATGAAGTTTGAGACCATTAGCTGTTCTGCAGGAAAAGGATGAACAATCTTCTCCTGTGTGATTGTCTCTGAAAACTGTTAGCCAGGAGTCCAACTCTATAGTACACTCCAACAAAAATCTTTTCTTTAGAAGCTGAGTATATTAACTATTTGTTCCACACATTGATTTTGAGCTAACCAGATATACCTCATAGACATGAACGTGGTAAACTGTATTCTAATCCTGGCCCTAGCTCCACTCCCTGGACAAGTCAATGGAGCAGCATTTCTGAACTACAAGATCACTTGGATTTCCCCAACAGCAGATGGGCCAGGGAGGCCCAGTGGATCTACAGCTGCTAAGGACAAGAATGGAGGAACTGTATATCCTACATGCCCCCAGGACAGGAAGACTAGATGTTCAGTCTTAGAGCAAGCTGGTCTTGGAATATGCAGGCAGTTGATGGTATATTAAATCTGATGAAAGGGAGTTCCTAAATTCAGGGTGCCTGATGGAGTCAGTGGGCCAGTGAATGCCTACACAGTTTCACTTAAAGTTGAAAAATCATCTGCCATCGTAAAATGAATCTACCTGCAAAAGCCATCTGGGTTGTAAGACTAAAGGTATGCAGTTTGAGGAGTCTCTTGAAGGAAAAGAACATGAAATTATTCAATCAAAATTAAGTCCAAAAGTGAATTTTTCTTTAGAATGTGAACAAAAATCACATGAAATCTTTGTTAGTAGCTGACACACCTGCTCTAACACATTGTTGTTCTTGTTGTAATGTGCCATCCAGTCGCTTGCGACTCATAGCGACCTTATGTACAAGAGCCCTAAACGCTGTTCTATCCTGTGCCAACCTCGCCGTCTCAAACACACTCACTCCCACCATTCCAGTCACAGAATCAATCCATCTCATCGAGGGTCTTCCTCTCCTGGGCCATCCCTCCACTCTCCCAAACATGATGTCCCTCTCCAAGGACCAGTCCCTCCTTGCAACATGCCCAAAGTATGTCAGACAAAGTTTCAGAATCCTTGCCTCCAAGGAGCATTCTCTCTTCACCCTCTCCAGGGCAAACCTGTTTGTTCTCCTAGCAGTCCATGGTATATTCAACACTCTTCTCCAGCACCAAAGCTCAAAGTCATCAATTCTCTTTCTATCATCCCTCTTCACTGTCCAACTCTCCGATGCATAGTGCATAATTGCAAAGACTAATTGCGCACCTTAGTCTCCAGCCTGACGTCATTGGTCTTCAGTACTCTTGAGAGGTCCCTCACAGTTGACTTTCCCAATGCAATTCATCTCCTGATTTCCTGGTTGCTGTTACCAAGAGTGTTGACTGTGGAGCCAAGCAAACTAGAGCTGTTAACTATCTCAATCTCTTCACCATCCATACTGATGCTGCCAATTGGCCAAGTGGTGAGAATCTTTGTTTTCTTGATGCTGAACTTCAATCCGTATTGAAGACTGCAGTCCTTGACCTTCTGCAGCAAGTGCTTCAGGTCCTCCTCAGTTTCAGCAAGCAGGGCTGTGTCGTCTGCCTAATGCAGGTTGTTGATGACTCTTCCACCAATCCTAATGCCACATTCCTCCTCATACAGCCCAGCATCTCGGATGATCTGCTCTGCAGTAGAGCACTTCCTCATCCTGTGCCATGTGCTATCTCAGAGTCAATATGCTCAAGTCAGTTTTTATGGTCATTGTGATCTGCAAGGTCTTCCAACTATCTTCCAGCACTGTATTGAATATCTGTTAGGATCTGTAGAATGTTCATTGGCCAATTTTCAGAAGTGAAGGCAGTGATGGTCTGTCTAATCCATGGAAGTAATCCAAATGCCTCTCTGGCAGTTCAAATCTACCAGCTGTGCTGCTGAAGAAAGATGAGTGATCTCCTCTTACGTGATTTAAAAGCTTGAAAACCCAGTGGAAGGTCAGCTAAGAGTTGATTCTGACTCAGCAGTAATGGGGTATTGAGTTGACTTTTCAGCAGTAGATTGCCAGGACTTTCTTTCTGGTCTTAGTCTGGCAGCTCCTCTGAAACCCGTCCAGCAATATTTCAGATATTGGTGGCACAGCTTCCAGCATCATGAAGACATGCAAGTCATCCCAATATGAAAAACTGACTGACAGATGGTATTGGAATTTTTTAGAGTCATGAAAATTCAGATCCCCTCCTTTGTGATCGACTCAGGCAGTTTACCAGAAATGTTTACCTAGATTGCATCCTGACTTCCCTGCTTGACCTGTAATACTCAGTAACCCCCAGGAGCTAAGGAAGCTTAACACTTTACCACTTGAAGCTTAATCAGCTATCAGGTAAAGCCACCTTGGCCTGCAAAAGTGTGTCAGTAGGAAAGATGAGAGGTGGACTTGGGCATTAGGGACCTGACAGAAAGGAACACTACTCATGATGAAGAAGATGGAGCCTTTGAGCAGAATGGTCTGGAGGACAGCTGAGTCTACCCCTCATTCTTGCCTTTCAGCCCTCTCTCACTCCCCAGGCACCTCAAACAGTGCCACTAACCAAGAAGATAGAACTCTCTCCAAAAGTAATGTACAATTAGTCGCCCTCTTACCAATGCCACTCAAGGAATTTTATGGGCATCTTGTAAAGTCAGGCAACAGCTTGAAAGACATACTGTGAATGCCCTGGCCTCGTGTCATTTGTCAGGTGGGGGTGTAATCATAGTCCTCCATACCAGATGAAAAGGGGATGAGGGAAAGGGCAGGTATAATTGGGGCTGCCTAAAGCCCCTGCAAAGGGGCTAGAGCCAGGCCTCAGGGTGGACTCTCCCAAGGACTTCCAGTCTGACTGGAGCCTGCTGGCCTGATTTCAGAAGGACGGACAGAGGTGGAGGCCAGGGCAGCCATAAAACCATGTCACCCCAGTTGTCGGCCTCCTCCAGAGTCCTGAGCATTCCTTCTTCCTCCAATTATTTCTTTCCTAGGCTGTGACCCCCACCTGTTCAAGCCCACAACTCATGAAGGTGGAGGGTTGCCCCGAGTCACGAGTCCTTGGTGAGATGTCTAAATAGGATTCTCTTCCTTACACATCCCATGTTTAAACTGGGCTATTATAAGCATGATAGATCGACCTGCTGCAATCAGGATTTTGTCAGGATCTCAAGTCTCTCACAGCGAGCACCTTGTTTATTTGTCCATCTGTCCATTTACTGGTGTAGCCATCCATGCCTACACTCACTCATCCACTCACCCACCCCCCACCTGTCCATCACCTGTCCATCACCCATCCATCTACCTGGCTTCCATCCCTCTTTCATTCATCTTTTACCCATCCATCCTTCACCACTGTCATCCTTCCACCTGCACGTGTGTCCATCCATCAGTTTCATTGAAAAATATTAACTAAAACAAGCAAACCTCATTGCTGTTAAGTCAAAACTGACTCATAGCTGATTCTTCACTGGGCTTCCACAGGAAGAGATCAGATCGCTCATCTTTCTCCTTCAGAGCAGCCAGTTGGTTTGAACTGACAGAGAGGCTTAGCCTTGGGATAGCTTCAAAACTCCCTACTGATAAGGCCACCCCCAGCCGGGCTCCCAAGGGTCAAGAGCTGTTCTAGCCTCTAAAGCCACAGAGGTTTTTGAAAGTATCTGCTCCCACAGAGCCTTTGGTCTCGTGAGAGAGAAAACAGCATGTTTGAAGGGTAATCTGCAGAGTTGTGGGTACAAATGGTGAAATGGGTATGCAGTGCCTGGTGAGTTGTCTGTGGCTCTGTGTTTTAAGGTGAGAATCTTTTCTCTCTCCCTGACCCCCTCCCCCCTTGCTGCCCCATCCTCTTCACAGCCTGGGAACATTCCCTGGGAACCTGTGAGAGGGAGGAGCAGGCCCCAGGGCAGGGTGATTAGCTGCCTCGCCCCTGCCAGTCTGCACAGGAGGTTTTCCCCCAGGGCGCAGCACCTCAAGAATGCTCTACATTTTTCTCATTTCAACAAAAGTACAAAGGGTGCTCCTGGAGCCTGAGGAAGCCAAGAAATCACACCCTTCCAGATAGATTCTTGGCTGCAGGGTTGGGATTTGGTTTGTTTTGTTTCTTTCTTTCTTTCTTTCTTTTTTTTGCAGAGGGGATGGGACAGAGTTAGAGGGTGAGGAGGTGGGCTGTTCTATTCACCTCTGTGACTCAGTCCTGAGGAATGCTACCCCCACATGCATCAATTCTGACTCCTCCGCCAGTTAGCCCGCCTGTCAACAGGAGCCTGGCAAAATTTTAGGAGCAGAAATAGAAGCGGAGGACAGTCTAGGGAGAATAATGTCTCACCGCCCCAGAAAGAGCCACTCAAGAAGAAAGCTGAGGCTCCGGAGAGTCAACCAGCTTGAAAGTGCAGGTGAAGGACAGGTTCCTGCAGAAGCTCTAAAGGGCTGCACTTCCTAATGTGTTTTCTCCGGACTGTTAGGTTGGACGGACACCAGTCATAGGCTTGAGGATAAACCTTCAGTTTCAGCCTTGATACATCAAATGACTTAGGAACAGTCACTCAGCCACCCTCCCCCAGAGCGTCCTCAAACTGGGCTGGTAACAGTGGTGACCTCACATGTGTTGTGAGAATCAGTATCAGTGACTTACTAATTCTTATGAATTCATAGCAGACAGCACTGCCCAACTCACCATGCCTGGGAGGTGGATGTTGACTGAGGGAACTTGGGCCCTTGTCTAGCAGCTGCCCCGTGACAATGTCCACATCACTCCACAGCTCAGGAACTCATTACTTGCCTATGAAACAGCAATGATAATAACAGTATCATGATAATAACAGTATCGTCCCTCTTCCCTCAATGGAATGCTATGCATCTTTATAGGGTCAGTAAAATGCTTTGAGCTCCCAGGAGAAAGGCGTCTAGGAGCTACAAGATATCATTAGAAGTAATTGGGTCTGCAATTGGTTAAACCTTCAAAGTGTCCAGACTCAGTTTCTCTCTCCCTCTTGCTCTCTTGCCGCCCTGCTCTCTAGTGCTATTTTACTCCCATAGTCTTTCCTGTCCTTGTCTCATTGACAAATAATCCTCACAATTTTTCTCCCAACTCACAGCTCCCTCACTCGCCTTCCCACTCAACATTTTGGGACAAACCTTTAAAATCAGACAAGCAGGATGGGCAAGAATTCTGTGGAATCTTCCCACAAGCAAGAGACACAAAGATTATGCATCCGCCCATCTATTAATTCTCATTCCTCCATCCACTGATGCTTCACTCATCCCTCTTCTCATTCTTCCATCTATCCACCCACCCATCCATCCATCCAATGCTGACTTTACCAGGTCCTGTGTTTTATGTTGGAGGTGCTCAGATGAAGAAGTCAGCCCTGATCTCCAGTTTCTCAGCCTGGGATGCAGAGGATTAAACTCATTTGGCAGGACAGATGCACCACAATGCTCTGGTTTTTCAAGGAGAGTCCTGGCTCTTCTCATCTCCTACCTTCCTTAGCTCCCTTTCTTCATTCTTGCCATCCTGATGCATACGCTGCTCTGCACCTCTGCAAAGGAAGTGTGGAGAAATATGACCCCAAGCTTCCTCTCCTTGTCTCATTCCTAGAGCTCTGTCCTTGAGATTCCTGGATATATTTCTCCACTGGAAAAGAACATGATGTAGATAGTTGAAGGTGAACTTTGGAGGATCAATTCAAAAGTGGAGGTAGTTTCATTCCAAGATGCATAAACAGAAAGACGAAGAGCAAGTAAGGGATGATAATCAGTACCGAGAGCCCCTCTCCTGGGACTAGGGATTATCAACCTGTGATTACTGGTATATATGAGAGTTCAAAGAGGACCCAAAATCCCTGAGAACATAAAGGCTCAAAGGTTGGTCCAGGAAACTATCAGCATGAAATTCCTAATTAGCTTGTTAAAGACAGGTAGCTTACTGTGCCTAGTCTTTTTGAGTTGAGGTCTGATGGGAGCCTAGAAATATGTTCTTTGTTAAACTCCCAAGCATGTTGATGTTTGAGAACCAGGGCTTCAGAAGCTGAGTGTGTGGTCAACCCTTCCCGAAAAGTATCCATAACCTTGAATCCAAAAGTACCATGGCATGGCCTCTATGATTGGGAACTGTGTGCCCAATGATAGCTCTTGTGACCACTAGGTGGTCATTTTCTTCCCCCCCCACCGCCCCCAGTCCTGACATGTTACATTTACCTAACCAATTGTGATACAGGGAAGACCTGAATTTGCAAAGGGCTGAGAGATAAGCAAGCCCACTTCTTTTTTTAACTCTATCCTTGAGGTAAAAAGCCAAGATTGAGGCCTAGTCAATTTCCATGAAGAAAATAGAGAGGGGACAAGACCATTTTCAGTGTCTTTGTCCCTCTCTGACTCCATGCCCTCCCTTCACCTGCTTCTCTTGCCTTAGTTTTTATGCTGTCGGCCCCATTATGACAAATGGGAATCTGATGAGAGGGAAGCTTTATTTTACAGGCCTTCTATGATGCACTGGGAAACTGGCCAGATGTTTTATGTGATGACCTATGGAGGGGGCTGGCCCGTTTCCACTTTTGCCTCCTTCCAAAGATATTTATTCTCTGAGTCAGTACTAGCAAAGGCCTCACCTCATGGGACTCCTGTTTCGACTGCGGGAGGCATACACAAACAAGCAAGTAAAGCTGTGATACATCACTTAGTGGTATGTCACCTAAAGCCCAGAAGAGAGAGAATGTCTGGAAGGTGTCATAATTTCATTTGGGTTGTTGTTGTTGTTATGTACTGTCGAGTCGCCTGTAACTCATAGTGACCCTATGTACAACAGACCTAAACCCTGCTCTATCCTGTGCCAATATCATTGTCTCTGACACATCTACCCCCACTACCCCAGTCACTGAATCAATTCATCTCATAGAGGGTCTTCCTCTCTTGTGCTGCCTATCCACCCTCCCAAGCGTGACGTTTTTCTCTAAGGATTGGTCCCTCCTTGCAACATTTCCAAAGTGTATCATATGAAGCTTCAGAATCCTTGCCTACAAGGAGCAGCCTGGTTTAACCCTCTCCAGGATGAACCTGTTCACTTTCGTAGCAGTCCATGGTATATTCAATACTCTTCTCCAGCACCACAGCTCAAAGGCATCAATTCTCCTTCTATTCTTCCTAGTCATTTCCCAGCTCTCTGATACATAGCAAGTGATTGCAAAGACCATGGCCTGTATCAGGCACACCTTAGTCTCTAGAGTGACACCATTGCTCTTCAGTACATTGGAACAGTCCCTAACAGCAGACTTTCCCATCACAATACATCTTTTCATTTCCTGGCTGCTGGTACCAAGAGTGATGACTGTGGAGCCAAGCAAACTAAAGCTGTTAACAATATCAATCTCTTCACCATCCATCCTGATGCTGGCAATTGGCCCAGTGGTGAGAATCTTTGTCTTCTTGATATTGAGCCTCAATCCATATTGAAGGCTAGAGTCCTTGATCTTCTGCAGCAAGTGCTTCAGGTCCTCCTCGATTTCAGTTAGCAGGGTTGTGTCATCTACATAACCCAGATTGTTGATAGATCTTCCACCAATTCTGATGCCACACTTCTCCTCATACAGCCCAGCCTTCTGGATAATCTGTTCTGCATATAGGCTGAAAAGGTATGGAGATAGGACACATCCCTGGCATGTACCCTTCCCAATTTTGAACCATGCAGTGTTTCCTTGCTCTGCTCTGACAACTGCTTCCTGCTCCAAGTATAAGTTTCACATTAGCACGATCAAGTGTTCTGGGATTCCCATTCTTCTCAGAGTCAGCCACAGTTTGTTGTGATCCACAGTGTCAAACACCTTTGCATAATCAATGAAACACAGATAGACATGCCTCTGGTATTCCCTGCTTTCAGCCAAGATCCATCTAACAGTAGCAATATCTCTAGTACCACGACCCCTTCTAAACACAGCTTGCACTTCTGGCAGTTCTCTGTTGATGTGCTGTTCCAGTCATTTTTGGATAATCTTTTCTGCATGTAATATCAATGATATTGTTCAATAATTTCAACACTCTGTTGGATCACTTTTCGTTGGAATGGGAACAAATATAGATCTCTTCCAGTCAGTTAGCCAAGTGGTTGTCCTCTAGATTTCTTGACACAATTTGGTGAGCACATCTAGGGCAGCATCTGTTAGTTGAAATATGTCAACTAGTATACCATCAATTTCTGGGACCTTATTTTTGCCAACTCCTTCAAAGCATCCTGAACTTCTTCCTTAGTCACCATAGGTTCTTGCTCATATGTGGTTTCATGAAATTCTTTTGTGTCTGCCAATTCCTTTCAGTACAATGACTGTATACTCTTTCCATCTTCTTTAATACTTCTGGATCATTTAGTATTCTTTCCAAAGCATCCTTAAGTACAGCAACTCAAGGTCTGACTTTATTTTTCAGTTCCGTGAGCTTACGAAACGCTAAGCAACTTCAGCCCTTTTGATTTTCTGATTCCAGCTCCTTGCACATTTCATTGTAATATTATATTTTGTCTTCCTATGCTGTCTTTTGAAATCTTCTGTTTAGCTCTTAATATCTTGCTTTGGCTTCACAGCGCTCTAGTGCAATATTCAAAGTCTCTTCTGATATCTATTTTGGTCTTTTCCTCTTCTTCTGTCTTTGTAATGGCCTTTTGTAATATGATCAGAGATCTCAGGGAAAATGAGGCACATGAAACAGACAGCTGGAAAGAGAGAAGCCCAGGCTGGGAGGCCGGCCATCTAGCTCAAAAGTCCTGAGATAGGATGATGCATGTGGCCTTTGAGAAGTAGTAAGAAGGCCAAATTGCTGGTGGAGTTGAGTGATGAAGGAGACAGCATCAGGAGTTGAATTTAGAGAGGAAGCAGGAGTAGTAAGATACTTTCAAACGTCATAGCTGAAAGCAACAAACAAATTTTATTTGCTCACATTTAGCAATCAAAATTGGGTTGAGCTGGGCAGATTTTCTGTTTTTCTTGTTAGTGGTCTGTGTGTCCACTGGGTTCAGGCTCAGCTAGGCTGCTCTTCTTTTGCTCTTACCAGTGGTCTCTTGTGTGGCTACATTCAGTTGGTGAGTCAGCTGTGGCTAGGCTTGGTGGTGATGTTAGCTAGCATGACTGTGCTCCTCACTCTTTCCACATAGTCTTCCCCCACCCTACCGTATAATCTTTGGATCTCTCTCTTTGTGTCTTTTCCGTGTACTCTTTCCACAACACTACTACTAGCAGTTAGTTGGGCCACTTACATGGTGACTCGAAGCTTTAAGAAGTACCAAAGTGGAGCTTTTAAGGCCTATTAATGGTGAAGAGCTCTGATGTCCTAGTCGTAAGAAGCTACACTGTAATCCTCAAGGCACATGGTTCAAATCTACCAGCTGCTCTGCAAGAGAAGGGCAGGCAATCTCCTCCTGTGCAATTCACTGCTTTGAGAAGCCGCTGGAGGGTCAGCTATTGGTCAGCTCCAACTCCACAGCATACAACAACAATGGTGAAAATGGTACAAGACGGGAAGTGGGAGTAGGTGTTTTGGAGACAGTGAGACTGGCTCAGAATAGGACAGGTTCAGAACTATTGTCTCTATGGTCACTCTGAGTCACAGGTGGCTTGATGGCACAGAACAATAACAATGACAATGATGGCATAGCAGGGAACTCTGGTTGTGTTGTCCACTAAGAATTGTGCTAACCCAAAGGCCGAGCTTCTCTGGAGATTTAAATTCACCAGCCATTTCTTAGAAGAACAATGGACAAGCGTCTCCTGTGTCACTAATAACCTGGTAAACACTATTGAGGATCAGCTATTAGTTGGCTCTGACTCAATAGCCCTGAGTTTGAGTTTTTTGTTTGTTTGTTGTTTTGTTGTTTGTTTTTTAATGCCATAGCACCACTTCTGTCACCTACTAATTAACATGAGCCACTGCAACAGCTCAGACTTAAGAAAGGATGACCATCCCGGGACATGGCTGTTCAGGAGTGTTTTGTGGTGGGTTCCTGGTGTAATAGACAACTGACCAAGGGCTAGCAGTGTCAGCACTTCTGGGAACTGGACAAAAACGCAGATTACTAGGCCTGTTCCAAACCTACTGTCTCAGAATCCCTGGAGATGTGGCCAAGTTTGTTGATTCCTCAGTTGGTTTTTGATACTCATTAACATTTGATGACAATGGATAAAGGCCTTTATAGACTAGGGTAGCTTTTTAAAATTTTATTTTATACTGGTTCACATACAAAGTTCATAAAGATAATAGACATTGTTTTTCACACCAGACCTTTACCCTTTCCTTTACCAATCCCTCCCTCTGCCCATCAAATTGTGCGACCCTATATTTAAGTGCCCCCTTGAATCCTCTTACACTCTCTACAATAATGGTCCTATACAGTATTTGTCTTTATGAGACTGAGTTAATTCACTTTGTAGACTGTTGAAAGAGCTTTGACTTTAACTGTGTGTGAAATCACAAGTTACTGGAGGGCTTGAGGAGAAGAGTGGTAATAGGGAAGGAAGGACACACAGGAGACCAGGTTATAATACAATAGAGGTGTAGACTGGTAGAGTTAGTTGAATCAGGTTGTGAGGTGGAGACATGAGAAGAGAAGAGATTAGATCCATTTAGAGACAGCAGGATTCCCTGGAATATGAAGTATGACTGAAGGACAGTGAATAAGGTCTTTGGGTAGAAAACTAGAAAGATAGATTTGCTGTTTAGTGAGTTAAAAGAAGCAAGTTTGGCCATCAGGAGCTCAGTTCAGGACAAGTAAAATATGAAATACTCATAAGACATCTACAAAAAAAAAAAAGACTTTCATTCTCCAACACCTATCTGCCAATTTGTCATTATGTAGTGATTTATGTATTTTGTGATGCTGGAAGAGAATTCTAATGTTGCTGTGGTTAAGCACTTGGTTGGCAATTGAAAAGTTGATGGTTTAGCTCTTCCTTGGGAGAAAGATGCTTTCCTAAGAATTTCAAGCTCAAGGTCATTGTCTTTGACATTCTGGCTCATCGCTAAACTCTATGACTTTTCCAGAAAGCTATCTTGATTGTAGTTTTTCAGAAAGCTACCTTTCTTGATGAAAGTGAGAAGGACCTGAAATACTTGCTGCAGAAGATCAAGGACTGCAGCTTTCAATATGGAGTACATCTCAACACCAAGAAAACAAAGGTCCTTATCACTAGCTCAGTAGACAACATCATGACAGATAATGAAAGAATTGAAACTCTCAATGATTTCATCTTACTCGGATCCACAATCAACACTAGCAGTCAGGAGATCAGGAGACATATTGCTTTGGGCATGTCAGCTCTAAGGTACTTCTCCAAAACACTGAAGAGCCATGATGTCAGTTTGAAGACTAAGGTGTGCTTGATTCAAGTCATGATTGTTTCAATGACTTGCTATGGATCTGAGAGCTGGATTATGAATATAAATGACAGAAGATTGGCATCTCTCTTAGAGCTAGGGATTTTGAACATTTCTTCATGTGTTTGTTAGCCATCTGAATGTCTTCTGTGGTGAAGTGTCTGTTCATATCCTGTGCCCATTTTTCAATTGGATTGTTTACCTTTATCTTTTTGTGGTGTTAGAGTACTTTATAAATTTTAGATATAAGTCCCTTATCAGACATGACATTACCAGATATTTTTTCTATGGTTTCCCTTTTTACCCTGTTTGAGAAGATTTTGGATGTGCATAGGGATTTGATTCTTAGAAGGACCCATTCATCGATATTATCCTCCCCTGGCTGTAGGTTTTCCAGGATGCTTGGAAGACCTTTTATGTTGTGGATTAGGGCTTCTAGAATTCTTTCAAGTTTTTTCTAATGAAGTTTATAGTCCTTGGTTTTAGTCCTAGGTCCTAACAGTTTTTGTGTATGGAGTGAGATGTGGATCTTGCTTGAGTTTTCTACAGATAATTTTCCAATTTTGCCAACACCATTTGTTAAAAAGGCTGTCATTTCCCCACTTACCTGATTTCATCTCCTTGTCAAAAATCAGTTGACCATAGGTAGATTGGCTGATTTCAGGTTCTCAATTCTATTCCATTAATCTATGTATCTTTCATTGTACCAGTACCACACTGTCTTGACCACCACGGCAGTGTAGTAGGATTTGAAATCAGGGAGTGAGATGCCTCTTACCTTGTTTCCCTTTTCAAGGAATGTTTTGCTTATTCAGGGCTTCTTTCCATTCCAAATTAAGTTGGAGATTGCCTTTTCCATCTCGTCGAATAATGGAATTGGTATTTGTATTGATATTGCATTGAACGTGTAAATTGCCTTTGGTAGTATTGTCATTTTCACAATATTGAGTCTTCCTTTCAATGAGTAAGATATATTCTTCTACTTCTCCATCATCTCACCCCAGTAAGAATAGCAAAATTTAACAGAACAACAAACAAATGCTGGTGAAGTTGTGGAGAAACTGGAATCCTTATTCACTGTTGGTGGGAGTGTAAAATGGTATGACCCCTCTGGAAGGCAGTGTGGCATTTTCTCGAAAAGTTGGAAATACAAATACCATTTGACATAGCAATTCCACTAGTGGGAATATACCCTAAAGGAACTATAACTGCCACCCAAGCTGATATATGTACACCCATGTTTATTACAGCTTTGTTCACAATAGCAAAGAGTTGGAAACATCCCAAGTGCCCATCAACAAACTAATGGATAGAGAAGCTTTGGTATATTCACACAATGGAATACTATGCAACATTGAAAAAGAAAGAACTCTTGAAATGTTATACGAAATGGGTGACCCTAGAGGACATAATAATGAGTGAAATATCTCAGTTACAAAAGGACAACTACTGCATAGTACCACTGTTGTAAAGCGAGACTGACATTGGAGTTGGGGGAAAACTAAGAGGGGATAAATAATGTATACTGCAGTGAAACAGATGAGGGAGAAAACTGTTTAGGAGGAAAATATGTTAGGTATTATTGTCATGACAAGGGTCCAGAATGAAAGCTGCATAGTGGAATGGACTGGGGTGGGGGCGGGGCATTGTATAACAATGAAAGTTTGTTTTGTTTTTTTACTTTTTAAAGAGAAAAGCAGACTGGGTGGGAGGGGTGAGCAGGTAGGAAAGTGTGCAACAATTAATGAATGGAAATCCAAAGTCTGTAAACTTTCATTTAAAAAAAATGACAGAAAAAGAATTGATACCTTTGCGTGATGGTGTTGGAGAAGAATCCTGAATATCCCTTTCATGGCCAAAAAGTGATATGTCTTTAAAAATGTGTGCCAGAGTATTCCTTGGAGTCAAGAATAGTGAAGCTTCATCTCTCATAGTTCAGACAAGTTGCCAGGAGAAGATTATCTTTGGAAAGGGATATAATGTGTGGATAAGTAGATGGTCAGTAAAAGAGAGGAAGACCCCTCCAGAGAGATGGATTGGCATGGTGACTGCAGCAATGGGCTCAAGTGTATCAGAGGTGGTGAGGACGGCACAGGATAGCACAAGTTTCAGCTCTGTTGCTCATAGGGTCGCTGTGAGTTATACTTGACTCGATGACGCCTAACAACAGCATCAGTTTTCCAAATTACAGTTTCTAACCAGAGAGTATCTTCCTCTCTGGAAGTTGCTAGTGGATTCCAACCACTCAGCTCCTGGGTTAGCAACACAGCTCCCCTGTACTACGAGCTCTCCCTCTACAGATTTAGAGCCTGGGAAACCCTCTGGAGATAGTCCTACTCTGTCTTATAGTCACTGTGGGTGAGAATCAACTTGATAGCAATGATTATGATGCTGGAAACGATGCAAACAACATTCCAAATGCAGATAGAGTCACCGATGGTGAATACTATCTGTGGTGGTGCACCCAGGAAGGTTTCAGCAGAGCTTTCAGATTAAGAGGGACTAAGATGAAACAATGCAAACTTGCATACTTCAAATAATTATTATTATGTGTCATATATCTACTTCTAAAAATTATTCCATGAAAACCTATGCAATACTCACTTTGGCAGGGTTTTCTAGAGAAACAAAAGCCATGACTCATAGTAGAGGGAGAAAGAAAAAGAGATTGAATTATTACAACCTATTTATAGAAACTGGCAAGTCTTGGGTCTGTGGGTCAGATCTCAAAAGAGAGGCTTCTGGGAAGGTTAATGAATACACATTGGGGCTCAGACTGCTGGCATCAGAGGTTGACGAGTCCAAAGACAAGTACAGCAGGCCACTGATTTAAGTCCAGAGGCCATGAACCAGATTTAGACAATATGTTCTTTAATCTCTGGCCAAAGAGTCCAAACATACGGTCAATGCAACAACACTCCTGAGGAAACTTCCCCTTAGTTAGATAAGCTCAACTTGGCTCATTGTCCTCAAGTTGAAGCTAACTCATAACTGACCCTCCAGTAGATTTTACCCTCTCAGTAAATTGCACAGGAGGAGATTGTCCAACTTCCTCCAGTGGAGCAGCTAGAAGATTCAAATTGCCATTTGGTGGATTATATCTTTACAAAACCACCTTTAATATTCATTAACATCAAATGAGTTACGTTATACTGAGGATCATGGCCTCATTAGCCCATACTATTAATCATCATAAATACAATGTAATGGGATATATATATATATATATACACACACACACACACATACATACATATACACAAAATTAAATACGCTGTTAGCCTCCTTGGTTGGAAAGAGTTCAAAATATACAGTGACTATAACAAAGAACTCATCAAGTACAGCAAAAACTCACCATGAGTGAGAGTGAACTTGACAGCAGCTGAGAGCCTATTGACCTACTTACCTATCTATCCAGACATTCAAGCTGGACAGTAAAGAGTTGTTACTTCTTGGAGAGATATAGATATAAATTTAGAGTTAGCGAATATGAAGCAGCATCATTAAACTACATGAGTCTGCCTGAGAGAGTTATAGTAAATAAAAGACGAGATCTGTGCTGAGGACAGGGCATGGCCAAAATGGGGGAGGATGCTTTTGCCAACAAAGAATTTTTTGAGAGTGAAACGTGAGTTTCCTATTCTATAAAGGGAATATTTGTAAAAAATGTGTTGAAGTCATTAGTTAGGGAATGAGCAGAATTACAATGCTAGTTCTGAAGTATAGAAGTGAAAGAAAACAATCCCTGATAAAAGGAATTCTGAGAGAGAGTTCAGATACATAAGAGCTTTTCAGGGCAATGAAACTATTCTCTTAGGTGATTTTTATACTCAACAGAAAGTATTTGTAAACTAACTATTTCAAGGACAAAATTTAATTGCATCTCTGTTGGATAGAAAAATCTGCAAAGATAACAATTTTCCAATTGTTAGCCTAATCAATAGAAAATCATCAAAACAGAAGGTGCACACCTATTAAGATAACAAATGGTGTGTAATCTGCTGTTGAATCACTCTTGTATGGACAGTGTAGGAAGGGATACAGTGCACCAAAGGTGCCTGAGAGTCAGTCACAGAAGGAAGGGACAGTGGTGATTGAGTGGTAGAATTCTCATCTTCAATATTAGAGGGTCAAGTTCATTCCCTACCAATGCACCTCATGTGTAATCACTACCATCTTGTCAGTGAGGGCCTGCATGTTGCTATAATGCTAATCAGGTTTCAATAGAGCTTCCAGATTAAGATGGACTAGAAAGAAAGACCTAATAGTCACCTTCCAGAAAATTCAGCCACTGAAAATACCATGGGTCTCAAGAGTTAGATTCCTCACTCTCCTGAGGATGATGCAGGACAGGGCAGTGTTTTGCTGCAGTGTGCACAGGTCCATGAGTCAGGGACTGACTCCACAGCAGCTAACAACAACAGTGAAGTTATAGAAAAGAAACCAAAGCTGCGGAGTGTGAGCTTCCCTAAGGTCACACAGAGTTCAGACAGCAAACTCAGGTGAGTCTGCTGCTCAGCAATGCCCTTTCCAATGACCTCACTCATTCCCAGGATATGCTCATCCAAGGAAGATTTACCCATCAGAAGAATGCCATTCCCACCCCCAAAGGAATGATCTTTTTCAGGGAATTGCCTGTACAATAGGGAGGCACTTCCAACACATTGCCTGAAAAGTCCATTTATATCCACTTCCTTTTGCATAAAAACTACAGAATTCCAAAGTTTCTAAAGAATTCTTGTTCATTAAAGTTCTCAGTCTCTCCATGACCCTGAAACTCCACATCTTCAAATCCTACCAACAGTGCCAGGCACAAGATAGCAATGTCTTTTCAGCAGAAGCGATGAAGGTACGAAGTAGAAGAAAAGCATCCTATGGGACTAGAAAGTGAAGAAAGGAGGAAAAGAAAATGACGAAAGGTAAAAGGACTTAGCCTTATCAGCTTCCCTCTGCAATACCAAGGACTTTATTGGTTTAATTGCAAGTTTTGAGAAAACTAGTGCCTTACTGGAAATCCCATGATGAACAATCACTCTATTGATCCAAATCTTCTGTGAGCATTGGAATGCTCAGATAGTATCAGTAAGAACACTATATTCTTATTTCATTACCTCCCTCTGAGGGCTCATTACATTTCTGTTAGTTACAAGACAGGAGAGGAGGAGGTAAACAATTGTTCATTTTCTTTTGCCGTAAAAAAAACGTTTTTTTACACACATTAAATTGCACAGTCCCTAAGTTCTAAAAAACCCCATTTTT
>NW_006399978.1:333343-352819 GCF_000299155.1 Elephantulus edwardii
AATTTTTATTTTAAACTGGTTACTTACAAAGTTTATATACATTGTTTTTCCACTCCAGATCTTTCCTCATTTCCTTTTTAAAGAAGCAAAATTCAAACATCCATGTTAGTCATCTATAAACTTTTCTAAATTTCTTCATACTTATCTCTTAAAAAACACTTTCCAGAGACCTTAAGCTTCAGGAAAAAAGATGCCATTTAGTGAGACACTCTTCCCCAGAGCCAGCACTTTCAGGTGTGGGAAAGAGAAGGGACTGAAACTCCCCAGGGGAAAACTTTCTCCATTTGTGGATCCCCACTGCCAGGGACCATCCCAAACAGGACCAAACAGGACAGTAGACTCACTTTCTCAGCTGCTACACTGAGCTACTGGAAAGAGGGCTGCCTTGAGACACCCCCTTGGACAAACACTGCTTAAGTTGGTGCCCTTGAACTCTTGCCACTCCAGAGACTAAGAAAGACAGTAGGTTTCAGGAGAGAAGACATGCTCTTCCCTAGAGCCAGCACTTTCAGGTGCAGGGGAGGGAAGGGACTAAAACTCCCTTGGAAAAGTTCCCTCCATTTGGGGCTCTCTGCCACAGCAGGACCATCCCAGGCGTCAAACTGGACAACAGAGTTTGGGACAGCAAGCTAAACAAGAGAAAGACTCACTTTCTCAGGTGATATTCTGAGGTCCTGGAAAGAAAGCTGCCTTAACCCTCATCCCCCAGCAGAAACTGGTTAAATGGAACACCTGGTCTCACACCGCTCTTCCACTCTATAGACAAAGGAGAAAAATAGATTTTGGGAGAGGGAACTATAGTAAGATGAGATTACTGCTGGGCTGCAGTCCAAAGAGAGCCTGAAAGACGTTAGGAGAGGAAAATTTTCCTTGTAAGGACTTCCCATAGAGTAAATGACTCACCCCAGAGATTGAACATTTTAAGCTGACAACTAATCAATAACATCATAATGATAAGAGCTATCAACAACTTATGCAGACACAGCAGAAATGGCCTAACAATGACTAGGGGAAAATTCACATAATGCCAAGAAAGCAGCATGCAATTTCAAACAAACACTGTGTGTGTGTGGGGGGGCGGTGTGGAAATTAAACCTTCTCTGTAAGAAGCACAGCACATTGCAGACCCAGTAAATATCACATAGTCAGGAAAGCAGAAGATATATATTAATATGGAGATATTCAAACAGCTATAGAAGAAGGTACAAATGATGAAAGAAACAAAGAAATCCAGAAGCAAAGGTAATACCCTAAAAATAGAGAACAAGAAGAAATATACTGATGTAGAGTTATTTGAACAGCTACAGAAGAAAGTACAAATGCTGGAACAATGGAAGCAGTTAAGAAAGTGAACACTTCAGAGACAGGGAACTAGAAGAAACATATCAATGAGGTGGATATTGAACAGCTATTGTAAAAAATGCAAAAAATGGAAGAATTGAAACTATGTATAAAAAGGTACAAGAACATAAACCAAATCATCACAAAACAGAGAAGATACAGCCAACACAGTACTGGAAATACCAAAAATGCATGAAAACGCAATCCAGAATATTAAGACCAAAATAACAGAAGTGTCCAACACACTGGACAGACAAAAAAAAGTAGAACAAAAGAGATAGAGCAAAGAGTAAGTGAGTCAATGAGATGGAAGATAAGAACCCCAATGGAAATAAATGAAAAATCAGAGATGAGACATAAAAAAAATTAAAATGAAGAAAATATTAGAATTATGTAGGATGACATCAAAAAGAACAATATACATATGATTGAATTACAGAATACAAGAGCGACAGGGAAAACACCGGGAAAATTGTGGGAGAGGTACTAGAAGAAAACTTCTCAGATATTATTCAAAATGGAGCAATCCACAGTAAAGCTTAGTAAACACCAAATAGACTAGACCCTAAAAGGAAAACATGAAGACATATTATAGTCACATTCTTAAAAAAAAAAAGGAAAGAATAAGAAAAGAAGCCCCCAAAACCACAAAAAGTCACCTTTTTTAAAAAAAAATCAAACCTGCTTTTAGCTTAGGTTTAGTGTTTGGTTTTTTAATTTAATTTTTTTATTTTATATGATTTATTTGTAAAGTTAGAATACATTGTTTTTCACATTGGATATTTCTTATTTCCTTCACACCCCCATCAAATTGTGTGACCCTATGATTTACCACCCCACCCCACTCATCCTCAACTCTCTGCTTCCATCTCCCACCCTTGGTTCTTCATACTCATTCTACAATAATGGTTTTATACAATATTTTTCCTTATGGGGCTGACTTAGTTCACTCAGCATAATGTTCTCCAGTCCATTCCAAGTTAAGTAGTAATTTACAAAATCATTGTTCTTGCATGCTATGTAGTTTTGTGTGAATGTAACATAATTTCTCAATCCATCTGTTTGTGGTTGGACATTTGGGCTGTTTCCATGTTCTTGCAAGGTGAATAAAGCTGCTATGAACATTGTATAAGTCTTCATTTATGCCTCAGTTCTCCTTGAAACAAATGAAAATAGATCATACCCAAACTTCTGGGATACAACTAGGCAAGTCCAAGGCGGCATCTGTTTGTTGATATATGTCAGTAACAAATATGTCAATTCCTAGGCCCTTGTTTTTGCCAATTCCTTCAGAGCTGCTAGGACTTCATCATCATGGGCTCTTAATTTTATATTATTTCATTAAATTCTTTTGTCAGCTAATTCTTTTTGGTATAGTGACTCTGTGTACTCCCACTTTCTTTCGATTCTTCTTCGGTCATTTAACATTCTGTCCAAAGCATCCTTAAGTAGTGCAACTAGAGGCTTGAGTGTGTTCTTCAATTCCTTCAGCTTAAGAAATGCTGAGCCAGTTCGTCCCTTTTGATTTTCCAACTCCAGCTCTTTGCACATTTCACTATAAAGTTTTGCTTTGTCTTTCTGAGCTGCCCTTTGAAATCTATTCATCTCCTTTACATCTTGATTTCTTCCCTTTGCTTTGGCTTCTCAGGACTCTAGTGCAATATTCAGTGTCTCTTCTGATGCACACTTTGATCTTTTATTCTTCCTCCATCTTTGTAAACCTTTTGCATTCTTCATAGATAGTATGCTTGGTATAGTTCCACAGCTCAACTGGTCTTCTTTCATTAGTATTCAAAAACTCAAACCTATTCCTGAGATGGTCTTTAAATTCAGGAGGGATAGACTCAAGGTCAAATTTTTGTTCTTTTGGGTTTGATTTGCTTTTCTTTTATTTTCTTTAGCTTCAGTCTGAACTTGCATATAAGTAGTTGAGCACCTGGTCTAGTTTTCACCACTGAAAACTATTGAGCTTCTCCAGTGATTTTTCCCACATATGTAATCAATTTGATTCCTGTGTAGGCCATCAGGTGAGGTATATGTGTATAGTTGCCATTCGTGTTTCTTTTTGTTTTAGAATTATTCATAATCATTGTATCTTATAAAAGGTATTTACAATGAATAAACCATTGATTGTACAGAATTCTATTATTCTTTCTCCAGCCTCGTTTCTTTCACCAAATCTGTTTCCTGACTACCAATTCTTCATACTTGTTCTCAACATTTACATTCCAGTCACTCATTGTTACTAATGTAATCTTGGTTGCATGTTAAATCAATTTCTGTATGCATTAAATGATAGACCTACAAAATACATAAAACAACAGTTAACAGAATTGAAGAAAGAGACAGCACCACAAAAGTGGTGGTGGTTGTTGTAGTTATGTGCCAAAGAGTCACCTGCGATTCATAGCCACCCTATTTACAACAGCTCTAAACCCTGCTTTATCTGGTGCTAATCTCATGTCTCCTACCCCCATTTGACTTTAACACACTACTGTCACCAAAGCATAGGTCAACCCAAGAGAAACTTAACCAAAATGCAAACATTCTAAACTCTACAATCAGCCAACTTGACCTTGTGAATATACTCAAGGTACTGCACCAACAAAAATTCACTTTTTTCTCAAGTGAAACTAATAACAAATAGCAAGCATAACCCTAATACCCAATCCATGCAAAGATATTGACAAGAAAGAAAACTACAGATCTCTATCTCTCATGAACATAGATGCAAAAACCCTTAAAAAAAATCCTAACCAATAGAATCCAACAGCACATAAAAAATATTTAATCATGTGAGATTTATTAATCAAGTGTGACCAAGTGAGATTTGTAGCAGGTATGCAAGGATAGCTCAACATAAGAAAAACTTTCAGCATAATTTACCATATTAACAAAGCAACTAAACAAGAACCATATAATCTTAGCATTGACACAGAAGAGGCATTTGACAAAAGCCAAAAACCCTTCTTGATCAAAATACTCAGAACAACAGGAATAGAAGGGAATTTCCTCAAAATGTGTGTGAAAAGTAAATATGCAAAATTAAGAACTAATATCATTCTTTGTGGAGAAAGACTGAAAGTATTTTTCTTGCAAACAAGGACCACACAAAAATGTCCACTTTTGCCACTCTTATTCAATATTGTATTGGAAATACGTGTTAGGGCAATATGACAAAAGAAGGAAAGAAAAAACATCCAGATTGGCAAAAAGGTGGTTAAACTGTCGCTATATGCAGATGACATACTAGTGCACACAGGAAATAACCTTTTGTGACTGAGATATTTCACTCAGCATAATGTCCTCCACAGTTAGCCATTTTGCAGCATAATATTTCTTGAGTTCTTTGGGGGGGGGGGAAGAACTATAGCCTTAGAAGTCCAACAGAAAGTCTCTTTGAGTTGAAACAGATATTATGGTAGTGAATTTGAGTTAGGGGGGTGTGTGTGTAAAACTTAAAAATCAAGCGCAAAAGAAATCTGAGCATCATTGACAGATAATTATGTGCCTGGCCTATTACGAGGCTTTTTACATAATTTAACTCAATGAATCCTTACAATAGCCTGAAAGACTATTACTGTAGCCAACAGATAAGGAAAGGAAAGTGAACTATCTTGTTCAAAGCTACACTTAAAATAAGTGGTGGAGCCTAGGTTTAAAGTTAGATCTCTTTAGTTTGGAAGTCTGTTCCCAATAATGTCATTTTGACTGAAGCAAAATATATGGAATTCTTAGTAGATGAGGGAGCTTTGTTTACTATTTAAAAGTATGAGCTAGAACTATGTATGAATATAAAATGGTTTCCAAGGGGAAAAAGAGGGGGAAAGCTATACTATTTACACTAACCAACCACAAACTGAGATAGTTAGGAATAAACCTAACTAGAGACACAAAAGACTTTACAAAGAAAACTACAAAACACTTCTGTAAGAAACAATAAAAGACCTAAATCAATGGGGAAATGTTCCCTATTCATGGATTGTTTCATTGTGGTTGTATACCATAGAGTCAGAATTGACCCATATCTGACCCTCCAATGGGTTTTCAGAAGCAGTTAATTGCATAGGAAGAGCGTGTTCATCCTTCTCCCTCAGAGCAGCTGATGGCCTTGAACTGTGTGCCTTCAAGATTACAGCCCAGCTTCTTGCCACTAGGTCACCAGAGCTCTCTTCATGGATAGGAAGACTCAATATAGTAAAAATATTAACAAGCCTACCAAAAACAATCTACATGTTTGACACAATCTCAATACAAATACCAAATTCATTTTTCAAGGAGATCTAAAAGGCAATTGTCAAGTTTATGTGAAGAGGAAAGAGACCCCCGAGTAAGTAAGGCACTCCTGAAAAACAAAAATTAAATGGCACTCCCTGATTTAAAAGTCTATTATACAGCTGTAATTAACAAAACAGCATGGTACTGGTACAACAACAGACACATATACCAATAGAACAGAACTAAGAACCCAGATATTAACTCAGCTATCTATGGTCAACTGATGTTCAACAAGGGGGGAAAATCCATCAAATTGGGAAATGACAACCTCTTCAACAAATGGTGCTGGCAAAACTGGACTGCTACCTGAGGAAAACTGAAACAGGATCCACATCTCACACCATACACAAAAATCAACTCAAGGTGGATCAGAGACCTCAGAATAAAGCCCAAAACCGTAAAGCTCATAAGAGACAAAATGGAAGCAAGCTTAGAAAGCCTAGATTATGGTATAAAGAGGCTGACAAATACAGCCAAAAATGCACAACCAGGAAAGGATAAAATTGATGGATGGTATCCTCTAGAGATTAGATCCCTGTATGCATCAAAACTTTTTTCTAATAGGGTGAAAAGAAATTCTACCGACTGGGAAAAAATACTTGGCAATATCATCTCAGAAAAGGGTTTCATATTAAAAGTTTACAGAATCCTACAGTGCTTCCCTAAGAAAAAAATTAAAAACTTAACTACAAAATGGACAAAAGACATGGGAAGACTTTTTTTCACAGAGGAAAACATTTGTATGGCCAACAGACACATGATGAAATGCTCCAAATCACTGGCAATCATCTCACCCCAGTAGTAGTGGCAAAGGTTAGCAGGGCAGCAAGCAATAATTTGGAAAGGATGTGGAGAGGTGGGAACCATTGATAGGATTTTAAAATGGTACAACCACTCTGGAAGGCAGTTTGGCATTTCCTAAAAAAAGTTGAACGTAGAAATTCCATATGACCCAGCTAGTCCACTGCTAGGAATATTCCCCAAGGAAATTAGAACTGAGACACAAAAGGAGATTTGTACATCAATGTTCACAGCAGCATTATCCACCTTTGCAGGAACATGGAAACAGCCCAAATATCCATCAACAAATGACTGGATTGAGAAACTGTGGTATATTCACATGATGGAAGCAGCTATTATGTAGCTCTCAGGAGCAAAGATTTTAAGAAAGTCTACATAAGTTGGGAGAGAGTGAAGAGCATTATGCCTAGTGAACTAACTCAGTTTCATAAGGACAAATACTGCAAAAGACCATGATTGTAAAAATAGAAAACTAGTAAAACATGCATGTGGTCTAAGTGGGGAAGAAGTGGGAGTAGAGGGGTGAGAATGGGCAGGGGAGATACAGCGTCATACAATTTGGTGGATGGAGAGAGGGGTAAAAGAAATTGGAAAGATCTGTCAGGGACCTGAAACGATGGGGTAATAGTGGGCATAGTTCAATGATCATTAATTTTATAAAAGACAATGTATGGGAATGATTTTATGAACTATAATGCCAATGAGGGAACATGTGAAAGACAATATACATGTATTTTGGAGGAAAAAGGATGTTTGTAATAAATAAATCACTGATTATAAAAAAAACTTTAATAAAACACTTTCTAATAATAGTTTTTGAGAGTTGCAAAGATCTGCTAGGAGATTGTCACTGCCTACAGTCTTGGTTCTGTGTTCTGGAAGTTTGCCAGATCTTGACTGAAAATGAAGAGTACCAGAATGATGTCTATCTGTGTTTTATTGATTATGCAAAGACTTTTGACTGTGAATCACAATTTTTTGTGAATCACAATAAACTATGGCTAATATTGAGAAAAATGGGAATCCCATGACATTTAATTTTGAGTTGAGGCTACTTGACAGCACTTAACAACAGTAGGAGTTGGAATCAACTCAGTGGCACCTATGAACAACAATAACCATCTAGGAAATGATTGCCCCATGCTTGCTCTTTCATCCTTGTAACTGTCAAAGAACATTGCTTTCTATTGAAAAACAAGGAACTCATCCAATATTATTCAAAATGGTTGACTCTGGAGAACATTATGCTGAGTGAAATATCCCAGTCACAAAAAGACAAATATTGCATGATGCCATTGTTCTAGAATGGGACTAACCTCGGGGTTGGGGAGAGACTGAGTAAGATGGGTTCAATAATGTATACTGCACTGAAGCAGAGGAGGGAGAAAACTGTTTAAAAGAGATATGTGACTAGGTATTTCTGTCATCACAGGAGTCTAGAGCGATAGCTCCATGGTGGAGGGGACCTGGGGGAGGGTATGTAAAACAATGAAAGAATCTTTTCTTTTACTTTTCCATAATTTTTGACTCATGTACTTTTAACTTGTTAGTTAAATTTGTGTCTTCTAGGTTGCAACACCCCCATGATACATCTTCAAGGATATGAATATGTACGGCTAAGCACAATTAATAACAGTGCATCTAAATTCCAAAATCAATCTCCATAATAGTCTATGTGTTTCCTACTGCCAAAGGGGCCCTTTAGAGTAGTGAGAGAAGATCTTCACCCTGAAACCCACAGCGTCCCTTTTCAGCAGGAAGTAGCTAAGAGAATACGCCATCCCCTTTCCCTTATGAATCAGGGTGAAGCGTCTCTCAGGGAGGAGTGATAGGGAATGGCAAAGGACACACTGACAAAGGAGATTAAACAGAACTGGCTTTGACAAGCACTGTGGCAATTGGACAATTAAAACAGACATTCGGAGGGCGGGGGAAGAAGAACAAACTGGGGAAGAGGGTAGAGAGAATGGTACAGCAATGAAGGAATGAAAACCCAAAATCCCTGTAAATGTTCATTAATACTAATAAAATTTTTTAAAAAAAGAACATTGCTTTCTGTGTATATATACCTGTTCTCGAATTTTTATAAAAGTGAGGATATGCAGTATGTGTCCTTTTATGATTTATTTCTTTAATTCAGCATAATGTCCTGTAGATCTGTCCATGTTATGTTTTTCAAACTCATCATTATCCATTGTAGTTGCAAAAAACTGAATAATTGTATACATGTATCACAATTTATCCACTGGTAGATATTTACATTTTGCTTTTATAAATAGTGTGGCAACAACATGGGCATACATGTGTCTGTGTCACTGCTTTTCTACCTCCACAGTATATACCAAGGGGTAAGGTTGCTAGATTGTAACATAGTTCAAGTTCTACCTTTCTGAGGAAGCACCATATGATTTTCCATAGTGATTTTACCGTTTTATAATCCCAGCAGTATATTAGAGCTCCTGCTTACCCATAACTTCACCAACATTTGTTGTTTTCTGGTTTTAAAAAAAGGTTTGTTTTTAAGTAAGTACATTTATTTCAAGGGTGAAATGGTGTCTTGTGATCATTTTGATTTGCGTCTTTCTAGTGAATAATAAGTGTGAGTATCTTTTCAAGTATGTGTTGGTAGATCGAGTATCCACTTTTTTAAAAATATTATTTGTTGGTTTTCCTATAATCCTTTATATTATGTTTCATTCATGTACATTGTGTTTTATACAAACTTTCATTTATGTTGTATTCCCATAGTCATTGGTATACATTCTTTTTTTTACATTATTTTTTTAAACTGGTTTGCCTCCGCCATTCACTTCTCTTTTTGCCCAGATCCTTTTCCATTTGCTTCCCTGTCCCCTTAAATTTCCTCTTTGGTGGAAGCCTTTTTGCTTGTTTTTTATTGGATTTTTTTTTCTTTTGTCTTCTGGAGCTGTCAAAGCTCTCTGTATATTTTAGAGATTAAAATCTTATCAGAACAAATTCTTCCAATTTCCCTTGAATTTTGTAAATAAACTAGTATAATTAAAAAATGGATTATCCAATATAATAATAAAAGATAAAATGAAAATAAATGGACCTTCATAATATTTTAACATTTTGTTTATCAATAAATTTTACAAGAAAAGTGAAAAGAAAAAAAAAACTCTATCAGGTGTGCAGTTACCAAATATTTTTTCCCAGTGTATACATTCTCATCTTCAAAAAAATGTAATTCACTCATTGTTGCACATTTCTTTCTTTTGTCAGCAGTCTTTTCATCTTGGCAGGTCCTAGACTTCTAATTTTTCTTTTGTTGTTCATATATTTATAACTGTGCTTGATAGGCTATTTATGTGAGAAAAATAGATCCTCTGGTTTTGTCCCTATATTATTTTCCAGAAATTTTATTGTTTCAGTTTTAATATTTCATTTTTTTATCAATTTTGAGTTAGTTGTTGTGTATGGTGTGAGATGCAGATTTGTTCAATTTAGAAACATTTGTGAAAGACTGTCTCTTCTCTATTGAATGGATTTTGACCTTTTGTAAATGATCATTTGCCAAGAGTTGGACAGATTACTTCTGAGATCTTGATTCTGTTGCTTTTGTCTCAGTATCTGTCATTGAAGCAGATCCGGACTGTTTTCATTACTACAACTGTATAGTGAGTGACATTTGAGAGAGAGAAGAGTGAGGTTTCCTACTTTGGTCATCTTCAGTTTTGCTTTATCAGTTTAGAGCCTCCTTCCTTGCCATATAAAGTTAGTGATTACTTTTTCCATTTTATTAAAAAATGGTATTGAAATGAGGATTGGGTTTGTATTATATATAATAATCACTTTGAGCCACATTGATATTTTTACAGTGTTTTAGCTTCCAATTCATGAGCAGAAAATTATTTTCAAATAATGTAGGCCTTCTTTTCAGTTATTTGCAATAATGTCTTGTAGTATTTCTTGTGTAAGTATTTCACATCCTGGGTTAGGTATTTTTCCTTAGATAATAAATTATTTTGCTTATTATATGCTGTTGAGTTGACCATGACTGATAGCAACCCTGTACACAACAGCTCTGAAACCTGGGCCAATCTCACTATTTCTGACATCACCCCGGTTACCCTGTCAATCCATCTTATCCAGGGTCTTCTCCTACACAGTCCCTCCACTCTTGCAATCATGATGTCCTTCTTCAAGGACTTGTCCCTTCTGGCCAAATGCCCAAATTATATGATTCCTCAAAATCCTTGCTTCCAAGGCACAGCATGGCTTGACCCTCTCCAGGATAGACCTGTTAGTTTTCTTGACAGTCCATGATATATTCAATACTCTTCTACTCAAAGGCATCAATTCTACTTCTGTCCTCTTGTCTTCTTTTGTTGTTGTCCAGCTGTCTAATGCATAAAAGATAATTGTGACGACTGTGGCCTGAGTCAGGTGCACCTTAGTCTCTAGACCGACATCATTCCTCTTTGACACTCTGAAGTGATCCCTGACAGCAGATTTTCCTAATACAAGCAATTATAAATAGCATCACTTACTTAATTTACTTTATGGAATGCTCTTTGATGTGTGTGTGTGTGTGTGTGTGTGTGTGTGTGTGTGTGTGTGTTTTGATTCTTCCCTTTGCTGAATGCTTTTAATATCTCTAATAGCTTTCTTATGGAATCTCTGGGCTTTTCTATGTCTAGAATCATATCATCTTAAATTAGGGACAATTTATTTTCTCTTAAAAATACTTTTTAAAGGCTTTACAAAGCAAAATCTTCTCCAGTATTTAACTACTCCATTAAATCTAATAAAGATTTTGGATAGAGTGAATAATACCAAGTGGTCTTGATTTTTATATTGTTCAGAAATATAAAATGCTCTTATACTCTCTCACTTAAAATCACAGGTCTAAAACTAATAACTCAATGTCACAATTTAAGCCCAAATGACAAGGCTAAGCTGAAAGTTATTATAATATGAAACATTCTATTAATATGTCAAAGTCCTTAATTTTTATTTTAATCCATTGTTGAGAATGTACACAGAGAAACATACATTAAATTCAACAATTTCTACATGCTCAATTAAGAGACATTGATTACATTCTTTGAGTGGTGAACCTCATCTCACTCTTTTTCTCTAAGTTATTCCTCCTACATGAGCATAAACTTACTGCCTCTTAAGTTTCCTATATAATCTTTGCAGTTGTTCTTGCTATCTAATTTGATCGCATAGAGACAGTTCTTAAAAGACCTTAATGCTCAAGGAAGACATTTTTTTTACTAGTTAAGCTAAAACTGTTGTTTTAAAGAAAATTTCAGGATATATTTTTGCTTTAAGAGTTAAAATTTCTCACAATGTATTAATTTCAGTGCTTCATCCAGCCCATTTTGCTCTAGAATGTCCAGAGTTTATGAGAATTTGAAATTCTGTTTTTGATTCTCACCCTTTTGACGTATTTCAGCTAACAGATGCTGCCCTGGATGTGCTCACCAAGTTGTGCCAAGAAATCTGGAGAACAACCACTTGGCCAACTGACTGGAAGAGATCTATATTTGTTCCCATTCCAAAGAAGGGTGACCCAACAGAGTGTGGAAACTACAGAACAATATCATTGATTTCACATGCAAGCAAGATTCTACTGAAGATTCTCCAAAAACGACTGGAGCAGCACATCAGCAGAGAATTGCCAGAAGTCCAGGCTGGGTTTAGACGGGGTCGTGGTACTAGGGATATTGTAGCTGATGTTAGATGGATCTTAGCTGAAAGTAGGGAATACCTGAAGAATGTCTATCTGTGTTTCATTGGTTATGCAAAGGCGTTTGACTGCGTGGATCATAAGAAAATGTGGCTGACTCTGAGAAGAATGGGAATCCCAGAACATTTAACCGTGCTAATGCGAAACCTATACTTGGACCAAGAGGCAGTTGTCAGAACAGAGCAGGGTAACACTGCATGGTTCAAAATTAGGAAGGGTGTACGCCAGGGATGTGTCCTGTCTCCATACCTTTTCAACCTGTACAAAGAGCAGATTATCCGTGAGGCTGGGCTCTATGAGGAGAATTGTGGCATCAGGATTGGTGGAAGATCTATCAACAATCTGCGTTATGCAGATGACGCAACCCTGCTTGCCGAAACTGAGGAGGACCTCATGCACTTGCTGCGAAGGGTCAAGGACTGCAGCCTTCAGTATGGACTGAGGCTCAATGTCAAGAAGACAAAGATTCTCACCACTGGACCAATTGGTAGCATCAGGATGGATGGCGAAGAGATTGAGATTGTTCACAGCTTCAGTTTGCTCGGCTCCACAGTCAACACTCTTGGCACCAGCAGCCAGGAAATCAAATAATGTATTGCGATGGGAAAGTCGACTGTTAGGGACCTCTCTAAAGTACTCAAGAGCAACAGTGTCTCTCTGGAGACCAAGGTGTGCCTGATACAGGATATGGTCTTTGCAACCACTTGTTATGCATCAGAGAGTTGGACAATGACTAGGGAGGACAGAAGGAGAGTTGTTGCCTTTGAGCTGTGGTGCTGGAGAAGAATATTGAATGTACCATGGACTACCAGGAAAACAAACAGATTCATCTTGGAGAGGATTAAACCAAGCAACTCTTTGGAGGCAAGGATTCTGGGGCTTCGTCTGACATACTTTGGACATGTTGCCAGGAGGGACGGGTCCTTGGAGAGGGACATCATGCTTGGGAGGGTGGAGGGACGGCGCAGGCGGGGAAGACGCTCTATGAGATGGATTGTTTCAGTGACTGAGGTAATCGGGATGGGTGTGTCAGAGGCAGTGCGGTTGGCGCAGGATAGAGCAGGGTTTAGGGCTGTTGTGCATAGGGTCGCTATGAGTCGCAAGCGACTCGATGGCACATAACAACAGCAACAACAACACTGGTGAATGTTTCTCTCTAGTCAATAAAGCATATATGCTATTTCCTAAAATGGCTTGGTGTTGACCAATTCTTTTTGCTACAGGTACTCTGTATTTCTTCCATCTCCTTGTAATACTTCCTATGTTTTCAGTATATTGCTCATAGAATTTTTCGGTATTACAACATAGGGCTTGAATCTGTTCTTCAGTTCTTTTAGCTCGAAAAATGTTGAACATATTCTTCCCTTTTCAGTTTTTTAAGTTTCTTCCCTTTTGAAGTTTTTCAACTTCAGGCCTTTAAACATTTCCTTACAATAATTTACTTTGTCTCCTCATGGTGCCCTCTGAAATCTTCTGTTCAGTTTACTTGTTTAATAATATTTTTTTTCTTTATCTCTTCTACCTTCTTAATCGTGTTTCAGAGTCTCTTTCTGACATTCATTTTTATCTTTTCTTTATTACCATTTAAATGACCTCTTTGCAAATCATTTTATCACATTATGTAATTATGAACCAATAGTACTGAAAGAAGAAGTCCAAGCTTACCGGAGGCCTGGCAAAAAATAAGACAACAGGAATTAATGGAGTATCAATTAGGTGTTTCAGGGATGAGACGAGACCCTGAATGTGCCCACTAGACTGTGTCAAGAAGTTTGGAAGATATCTACCTAGCCAACTGACTAGAAGAGATTCAAATCTGTGTGCAGACCAGAAAAGGTGCTCCAACATGATGTAGAAATTGTTGAACAACATCATTAATAACTTACACAAGTAAAGATTACTGAAGACTATTCAAAAACAGCTGGAGCACAACATTAACATTGACAGCTGGAGGGAACTACCATAACCTAAAACTGGTTTCAGAAGAGACCATGAGATGATATATATTATTGCTGATGGTAAATGGATCTTGACTGAAAGTAGAAAACACCAGAAAGTTGTTTTCTTATGTTTTATTGACTACACAAAAGAACTCAACTCTGCAAATGATAATAAATTATGAATATTATTGAGAAGAATGGGAATTTAATTGTGTTCATACAGAACCAATTTGAACATAACAATAGACTCAACATGGTTTAAAATGAGGAAAAATATGGATCAGGGTTGTATCCTTTTGCCATACCTATTCAATATGTATGCTGAACAAACAATTGAAAAAAGTGGACCATATGAAGGAAAATGTGATATCCAGATTAGAGTAAGACTCATAAGTAACTCACATAATGCAGATGACACATCTTTGAATGTCAAAATAGAAGAGGACTTGAGACACTAACAAAGTCAAAGACTATAGGCTCCAGTATGGATTACATCTCAACATCAAGAAAAGAAAAATCTTTACAATTAGATCAATAGGCAACATCATTAAAAGGTTAAATGTGTCAAAGATTTACTTGGATTCACAATCAATATGCATAGCAACAGCAGTCAAGAAATCAAGCAACATACTGCATTAGGCAAATTTTCTGTCAAAGATTTCTTTAAAATGTAAAATAACAAGACGTCAGTTTAAAGACTTAATGTGCATCTGATCCAAGCTACGGTATTTTTAATTGCTTCCTATGCATGTGAAAGATAGATAATAAATAAGAAAGACCTAGGAATTGATGTTTTGAATTGTTTTGTTGGTGAATAATTCAATATACAGTAGTCTAGCAGGGGTGTCATCCACTTCCAAGTAACATGCCTCTGAAAACTCTATGAACTTTGATAAATGACGATAGTTATAAAAAGGCTTCAGGCCTTTTGCTTATAGGGCCGCTATGAGTCACACTCAACTTAACAACAATCAATAACAACAAAAACATCAAAAGAACAAACAAATTTGTTTTGGAAGAGGTGCAGCCACAGTGTTCATTAGAGGCAAGAATTGTGAGTCTTTATCTTGTATACTTTGGGCATGTTACCAGGCGGTGCCACCGTTTAGAGGAATATATCATACTAGGAAAAGGAGAGGGTGAACTAAGGAGAGGAACATCCTCAATGAGATGAATTGGCACAGTGATTCCAAATAGTGGATGTTCAGTGTCAGATCCTCTTCCCTATAGGAT
Organism: Elephantulus edwardii; assembly: GCF_000299155.1. Lineage (NCBI taxonomy): Eukaryota > Metazoa > Chordata > Mammalia > Macroscelidea > Macroscelididae > Elephantulus > Elephantulus edwardii. The sequence continues at coordinate 348,656 of NW_006399978.1, forward strand.
ACTCAGGTTTAATTCTTGCCTGATGAATGTCATGTGTAGCTGCCACCCATTCGTTACCAGAAGCTTGAGCTAGGATGCTGAAGACAAAGACACAGGGTTAACTTAATAGATTGCTATCCAAAATAGATTGCTATCCAAAAGGATGGCGTTTTGAAAATATCCAGCAGTTTCACAATAGAAAGTGCTGGCTGGCTGTTTCTGTAAAGATTACAGCAAAGACAACACGCACCATAGGGCAGCCCTACATGGACATATGGAGTCAGTACGAGTGGAAAATTAACTCAGTGGCATCTTACATCCACAAATGATACTGAACAGGCTTCAGCGGTTCTTCCAGACTACATCAGAATGGCAAGAAAGGCCTGGAGATCTCCTTGTAAATATCAGCCAATGAAAACTATATGTAATCACAATGATTCAAAACTGAAATGGGAATGTAACAAGTCCAAGCAGATTTCCTTCCACGGTGCATGTGGTCACCATGAGTTAGCTAGTCAACTCATTTGATTGCAGCTAATAATACATTGCTCTCTCTGAGTCAGTTCTGGTGGTGTAGTGTATAGCATATACTGCTAGCAAATAAAAAGATTGGCACCTGTGTGTACCAGCTGCTCTGTGGAAGGAATATGAGTAGTCTCTTGGTGCTAAGTTTTTATAGCCTCAGAAACCCAACAGAGGGTCACTATGACTCAGAATCAATTAGCCAATACTGCTTTTGAATCTTCTTCTTCTCCATGAATCATAGGACTTATGACATTCCATGCCCACTGCTTTAACACAACCCAAACCACTGCCATCTAGTCAATTCTGACACACAGCAACCCTACAGGACAGAGTAAAATTGCTCTATAAGGTCTCCAAGGCTGTAATGTGTTCTTATTTATTGCTTGTTTTAATTTGTGCATCACTTGTCTGTCAGTTGGCTGGGTTAACATGTAGACTGCAGTGATGCTAGAAGATATATCACTGGTGTTTCAAAAGCCAGAAGGGTCATTCATGCTGGACCGATTTCAGTAGAACTCCAGATTAAGGCAGAGTGGGAAGCAAGATTGGTCATTCACTTCTGAAAGAACAGGCCTCTGAAAATCCTATGAACAATACAAGAATATAGTATCAGAGGCACAGCCCAGATTGGAAATCACTGAAAATGACGACAAATGGCTGTAAGCACTCTTTAGTAACTGGAATGTATAAAATATGAGGGTAGGAAAATTGGAAGTTGTAAAAAAATGAAATGGAACACAAAACGATCAACATTCTAGCCATTAGAGAACTGAGAAGGACTGGTGTGGGCCACTTTAAATCAGATATTCATAGGATCTATTATGCCAGGAATTAAAAATGAGGAAGAATGGTTTTGAATTCTTAGCAAAAAAGCAACTTCAAGAAGTACAACATTGTGAACGATATGATACTTACCCAAACATATGCAAGGAAGAAATGTTAATATGACTGTTATTCAAATATATGCATTAAAAATTAAATAAAAGAAAAGGAAATTGAGGATTTCTACCAAGTTTTGCAGTTTAAAATTGATGAAACATGCAATCAATCTGCATTGATAATTATTGGTAACTGAAACACAAAAGTTGGAAACAATGAGGAAGGAAAGATTGTTGGAAAGTATGATCATAGTGATAGAAATAAAGCTAGACATTGAATGACTGAATTTTGTACATTCAATGACTTACTCATCACAAATACCTTTTAGAAAAAAACCACAAAAGGCATCTTTACATATGGACCTTACTTGATGGACTACACAGGAGTCAGGCCGACTACGTCTGTGGAAAGAATCATTAGAAAAGCTCAATATCAGCAGTCAAAACCAGGTCTGGTACCGACTGTGGAACAGGCAATTAATTACACATGAGCAAGTTCAAAATGAAGCTGAAGAGATTTAAAACAAGTCCACAAGAATGAAAAAACAATCTTGAATTTATCACACCTGAATTTAAATAATCTCCAGAATAGGTTTGAGGCATTGAACACTGATGATTGAAGATCAGTTGAGTTATGAGATGAAATCAAAGCTATCGTCCATGAGGACAGTAAAACGTTGTTATGAAGAAAGAAGAAGAAGAAGAAGAAGAAGAAGAAGAAGAAGAAGACCACCAAAATGGGTGTCAGAAAGAACTCTGAAAATTGCACTAGAGCATCAAGAGGTCGAAACAGAAGGAAAGAGATGCTGATGTAAATGATATGAAGAGAAGATTTCAATGGATAGGCTGAGAAGACAAAGCAAAGTATTATAACTGCATGTGTAAAGAACTGGAATTGGAAATAAAAAGGGAAGAACTCACTCAGCATTTTTGAAGCTGAAAGAACTGAAAAACAAATTAATGCCTTGATTTCTGAGGGATGCTATGGGCAAAATCTTCAATGATCCAGGAAACATCAAAAGAAGATGAAAGGAATGCATAGAATTACTGGACCAAAAAGGATTGATTGACATTGAAAAATTTCGGGAAGTATGATATGAAAAAGAGTCAATGACGGTGAAGGAAGAAGTTCAAGCTACACTGAAGGCATATGAGGAGAGGGGAGGAAATGAGGCACCAAGAATTGATGGGATACAAGTTGAGATGTTTTCAATAGTAGATGCAGTCCTGATGTGCTCACCAGGCTATGGTAGGAAATTAGGAGGACAGCAGCTTGACCAACAGACTGGGAGAGATCCATATTTATTATCATTGCCAAGAAGGGTAATCCAAGAGAATGTGGAAATTATCAAACAATATCATTCATATTACATGTAAGCAAAATATTGCTAAAGATCATTTAAAATTTTCTAGAAAATGTTATTCACCATCGGAACAAAAAAAAAAAAAAGAAAGAAAAAAACCAGCCCAGATGTCCAACCAGAATCAAATGGATTGAGACATTATGGTACATTCTCACAATGGAATATTACACAGAACACAGGAGTAATAATTTTATATATTACTATCTAACACAAGAGGGACTGGAGAGCATTATATGAGTGAGCTAACTAATCTCATAAGGACAAATACTGTATAAAACCATTTTTGTACAATGAGTATGAGGATCCAAGACAGGGAAGGGTGGGAGCAGAGGGATGAGGATGAGCGGGGAGTGGGATTAATCCACAGGGTCAAACAATTTGATGGGTGGGGGATAGTGAAGGAAATGGGAAATATCTGGTGTGAAAAACAATGTATTTGAACTTTGGAAATAAACCAGTATAAAATAATTTTTTTAAATTAATTTAAAGAATATTTACAGAGACTTTGGATTCCTGTTCATTCATTGTTGTACTTTTCTCCCTGGCCAACCCCTCACCCCAATTAGCTCTTCTCTTTGAAAAGTAAAAGAAAAATTCTTTTATTGTTACATACTCCCTGCCCCCAAATCTACTCCACTATGCAGCCTTCATTCTGGACTTCTGTCATGACAATAATACCTAATCATACGTCCCTTTTAAATAGTTCTCTCTCTCATCTGTTTCAACGCAGTATACATTATTTATCCCTTTTTTTCTCAGTCTCCTCCCAACCCCATTGTCAGTTCCACTTTACATTATTGGCAATATGCAGCATTTGTCCCTCTGTGCCTGAGATACTTCACCATAATGTCCTCCAGGGTTGTATAATAATTCATGAGTTTCTTATTTTTCAATGAAGCATAGTATTCCATTGTGTGAATATCTCAGAGCTTCTCTATCCATTCATTTGTTGATGGGCACTTGAGTTGTTTCCAACTCTTTGCTATTGCGAACAAAGCAGCAATAAACATGGGTGGACATATATTAGCTTTGGTGGTGGTCATGATTTCTTTAGGGTATATTCCCAGTAGTGGAATTGCTGAGTGAAATGGTATTTATATTTCCAACTTTTTGAAAACGCACCATACTGCCTTCCATAGTGGTCGCACCATTTTACACTCCCACAGTGAATGAATGAGTCCCAGTTTCTCCGCAACCTTGTCAACATTTGTTGTTTGCTGTTCTGTTAGATTTTGCTATTTTACTGAACTGAGATTATCTCTCCTAATTATTTTTATTTTCATCTCTCTTAGAGCTAGGGATTTTGAACATTTCTTCATATGTTTGTCCGCCATCTGAATGCCTTCTTTGGTGAAGTGTCTGTTCATATCCTGTGCCCATTTTGCAAGTGGGTTATTTACCTTTATTTTGTTGTGGCG
>NW_006399978.1:356129-358946 GCF_000299155.1 Elephantulus edwardii
ATGACATTGATTGTTTTTCTTATGTTGAACCATTCTTGCATACCTGTTATCCCACTTGGTCAGGGTGAATTATATTTTTGATGTATCATTGGATTCTATTGGCCAAGATTTTATTCAGGATTTTTGCATCAATGTTCATGAGATGTTGGCCTATAGTTTTCTATTTTGGTGGTGTCTTTACCTGGCGTTGTTATCAAGGTTATGTTTGCTTCATAGAATGAGTCTGGGAGATTTCCATCTTTTTCTATTTTCTGAAATAATGTATGTAGAATTGGTGACAGATTTTCTCTGAATGTTTAATAAAATTCACTTGTAAAACCATCTGTTCCAGGACTTTTTTTTGGCTGGAAGTTGTTTTATTACTTTTTCAATTTCTTCTTTTGTAATGGGTCTGTTCAAGTGTTCAATTTTGGTTTGTGTCAGTTTAAGTAGCTTATGAATTTAAAGAATTTATCCATTTCTTCTAGTCTTTCATATTTGCTTGAGTATACTTTTTCATAATATTCTAATGTTCGCCTTTTTATTTAGTTGGTTCTGTTGTGACCTTGCCCATTTCATCTCTTATTCGGATTATTTGTATCTTTTCTTTTGTTAGTTTTTTTAGTGGTTTGTCGTTTATTGACCTTTTCAAAGAACCAACTCCTAGTTTTATTGATAGTTTCAATTGTTTTTCTGTTTTCCATTTCATTTATTTCTGCTCTAACTTTTATAAAATTTCTGCTTTTTTAGAGGGTGTCAGGTTTTCTTGATGCTCTTTTTCAATTTGTTGGAGATGTGGGTGAGAGGGTCAATGGTCATTTTTTCCTGCCTTTTAATGTGTTTGCTTATTGCTATAAATTGACCTCTGATTACAGCTTTGTCTGTTTCCCAGAGTTTTTGGTAAGTGATGTTTTCATTGTCACTTGTTTAAAGAAACTTTTAAATTTCATTTTTTATTTCTTCTAGTACCCATCCTGGAGAGGGTTAAACCAGGCTACTCCTTGGAGGCAAGGATTCTGGGGCTCTGTCTGACATACTTTGGACATGTTGTAAGGAGAGACAGGTCCTTGGAGAGGGACATCATGCTTGGTAGGGTAGAGAGACAGCACAGGAGGGGAAGAACCTCTATGAGGTGGATTGATTCGGTGACTGGGGCAATTGGGATGGGTGTGTCAGAGGCAGTGCGATTGGTACAGGATAGAGCTGTTGTACATAGGGTCACTATGAGTCGCAAACGACTCAATGGCACATAACAACAGCAACAACAACAAGTACCCACTCATGTTCAAGCAAGGTGTTTTTCAACTTTCAAATGTATGGGAGTTTCCCCCCTTTTATCCTCTAATTTTAATTTCCAATTTTGTAGTATTGTGGTCTGAGCAAATTCTTTGTATTATTTCTATGTTTTTTTAATTCCTTGATGTTTGCTTTGTGACTTAAACTGTGATCTACTCTGAAGAACATTCCATGCACATTGGAGAAGAAGGTATACTATGGAGTTTTGGGGGTGCCTTAACCTCTAAATATCTGCAGTCAAGTTGGTTTGTTGTGTGGTTTACTTCTTCAGCATCTTTGTTGAGTTTTGTTTTGTTTTTTGTGGTAGTTCTATCTTTTCTTGAGAGGGGTGTATTGAAGTCTCCAAGTATTATAGTAGTGTAGTCTATTTCCTTTTTCAGTTTTGTTAGTGTTTGTTTTATATATTTTTGCAGATCTTTCATTTACTGCATGTTGTTGTTGTTGCTAAGTGCCATCGAGTCGCAGGCAACTCATAGCTACCCTATAAAGGAGAGTCCTCAATGCTTGGGTGTCTCTCATCCTCTTTCTAGGTTCATAGGGTTTCCGGAGGCAAGCTATTATGGAACTGGATTTCTACTGCATATATATGTAATTTTGTTCTATTCTTTTCTATTGACCCTTTAAGCATTATGTAGTGACCTTCTTTGTCCTTTGTGATGGTTTTTGCATTGAAATTTACTTTATCAGAGATTAATATTGCTATTTCTGCTTTTTTTTCTGATTGCCGTTTGGTATATTTTTTTCCCCACCTTTTTATTTTTAGTCTTTCTTTGCCTTCATTTTTCAAGTGTGTCTCCTGTAGACAGTATATTAATGAATTTTGGGGTTTTATCCAATCTGCTACTCTTTTTCTCTTCAGTGGTGCATTCAAACCATTCACAGTCAGTGTGATTACAGAGAGGCACGATTTTATTGCTATCATTTTGTTCCGTTCTTTTCAATCTTGCTAGTTACTTTGGTCCATCCTTCTTTCTGTGGCACCTCTGTAAGAAGGACATCTCTTAGTATATCCTACAACATTAGTCTTGTTTTTAAAAACTCCCTTAAGTTCTTTATTTTGGGGAATATCTTGATCTCTCAGATAGACAGTTGATGAACAGTTTTGCTGGGTAGAGTATTCTTGGTTGACAGTTGTGCTCTTTGAGGGTTTCATATGTATGTCATTCCACTGCTTTCTTGCTCACATAGTTTCTGCTGAGAATTTGGCATTTAATCTTATGTGCACTCGCTTAAAGTTTACTCTTTGTTTCTCCCTCACTGCTTTCAGAATTCTCTCCTTATCTTTGGTTCTGGCAAATTTGACTCTGATGTGCCTTGGTGTTTTTATTTTGGGATCTGTTCTACATGGTTTTTCTCAGCTTCTTGAATATTATATTCTCTGAATCTTCATTATGTCTGGGATGTTTTCTTCCAGTAATTCTTCCACAACTTTTTTAGTGTCTTTACTTGTTTCTTCCTATTCTGGGATTTCAATGATGCACATGCTATTTCTCTTTATGTTGTCCCACATTCTTCTAAAGTTTCCTTCTTTTTCCTTCTTTT